>NC_060069.1:128381896-128684927 GCF_922984935.1 Meles meles | reverse complement strand
ACCCACAGAGCCACCAGGCGCCCCCCCCTTTTTTTTTCACTTCGAGTTTTATTTTGCCTCTTACATGGTCTCCAGATAGTTTTACAGTTCGTTTTCTACAGGAACTGAGCTGTGATCTAAACAATCAATGAAATGTCATTCCAACCTTAATAAATATTCATAACCACAGAAGAGAGCATAGCACTTTACCATCCTAGAGTGATGAAAGTACAGGCCTGGACATCTGTTGCATAGTCAGCATCTATGACCAGAGGACCAGCCAAATGATTATTACAAGCCAAGAGAAAACCACAAGCAAACTTGCTAAAAATCCTGATTCTATAGATTTACTCTGAAATCCTCCAGATAAATGCTACAATTGTCTACTAGTGTACAAAATGTACTTAAAGAGACAACCAAGTGGCACTAAGCTGTTTTAAACAGTTATCTTATAGAGATCTTCCCTTCCTCTTAACCCTTTAAAATGCAAACTTGGTTTGCATCTTTAGGGTCATAGGGTAGCTCTACTTTCAACTTTTTGAGGAACCTCCATGCTGTTTTCCAGAGTGGTTGCATAAGCTTGCATTCCCACCAACCTTGTAGGAGGGTTCCCTTTCTCTGCATCCTCGCCAGCATCTGTCATTTCCTGACTTGTTAATTTTAGCCATTCTGACTTGTGTGAGGTGGTATCTCACTGTGGTTTTGATTTGTATTTCCCTGGTGCTGAATGATGTGGAGCATGCGTCTGTTGGCCATCTGGATGTCTTCTTTGCAGAAATGTCTGTTCATGTCCTCTGCCCATTTCTTTTTTTTTTCTTTTCTTTTTTAAGATTTTATTTATTTATTTGACAGACAGAGACCACAAGTAGGCAGAGAGGCAGGCAGAGAGAGGAAGGGAAGCAGGCTCCCAGCAGAGGAGAGAGCCTGATGTGGGGCTTGATCCCAGGACTCTGGGATCATGACCTGAGCTGAAGGCAGAGGCTTTAACCCACTGAGCCACACAGGCACCCCCTCTGCCCATTTCTTGATTGGATTATTTGTTCTTTGGATGTTGAGTTTGATAAGTTCTTTATAGATTTTGGATACTAGCCCTTTATCTGATATGTTGTTTACAAATATCTTCTCCCATTCTGTCAGTTGTCTTTTGGTTTTGTTGACTGTTTCCTTTGCTGTGCAAAGCTTTTGATCTTGATGAAGTCCCAATAGTTCATTTTTGCCCTTGCTTCCCTTGCCTTTAGCGATGTTCCTAGGAAGAAGTTGCTGCAGCTGAGGTCGAAGAGGTTGCTGCCTGTGTTCTTCTCAAGGATTTTGATGGATTCCTTTCTCACATTGAGGTTCTTCATCCATTTTGAGTCTATTTTCCTGTGTGGTATAAGGAAATGGTCCAGTTTATTTTCTGCATGGGCTGTCCAATGTTCCCACCATTTGTTGGAGACTGTCTTTTTTCCATTGGACATTCTTTCCTGCTTTGTTGAAGATTAGGTGACCATAGAGTTGAGGGTATATTTATGGGCTTTCTACTCTCTTCCATTGATCTATGTGTCTATTTTTGTGCCAGTACCATACTGTCTTGAAGATGACAGTCTTGTAATAGAGCGTGAAGTCTGGAATTGTGATGCCACCAACTTTGGCTTTCTTTTTCAACATTCCTCTGGCTATTCAAGGTCTTTTTGTTCTGTACAAAATTTAGGATTATTGGTTCAATTTCTTGGAAAAAATGGATAATATTTTGATAGGAATTGCATTAAATGTGAAGATTGCTTTAGATAGCATAGACATTTTCTCAATATTTGTTCTTCCAATCCATGAGCATGGAACATTTTTCCATTTCTTTGTGTCTTCCTCAGTTTCTTTCATGAGTACTTTATAGTTTTCTGAGTACAGATTTTTTGCCTCTTTGGTTAGATTTATTCCTAGGTATCTTATGGTTTTGGGTGCAACTGTAAATGGGATTGACTCCCTAATTTCTCTTTCTTCTGTCTTGTTGTTGATGTAAAGAAATGCAAGTGACTTCTGTGCATTGATTTTATATCCTGACACTTTACTGAATTCCTGTACAAGTTCTAGCAGATTTGGAGTGGAATCTTTTCGGCTTTCCACATATAGTATCATATCATCTGCAAAGAGCAATAGTTTGACTTCTTCTTTGCTGATTTGGATGCCTTTAATTTCTTTTTGTTTTCTGATTGCTGAGGCTAGGACTTCTAGTACTATGTTGAATAGCAGTGGTGATAATGGACATCCCTGCTGTGTTCCTGATCTTAGTGGAAAAGCTCTCAGGTTTTTTCCATTGAGAGTGATATTTGCTGTGGGTTTTTCATAGATGGCTTTGACGATATTGAGGTATGTACTGACTATCCCTACACTTTGAAGAATTTTGATCAACAAGTGATGCTGTACTTTGTCAAATGCTTTTTCAGTATCTATGGAGATTATCATGTGGTTCTTGTTCTTTCTTTTATTCATGTATTGCATGACATTGATTGATTTGTGGATGTTGAACCAACCTTGCAGCCCTGGTATAAATCCCACTTGGTCGTGGTGAGTAACCCTTTTAATATACTAGCGGAACCATTAGTGAGAATTTTCGCATCTGTGTTCATCAAGGATATTGGTCTGTAATTCTCTTTTCTGATGGAATCCTTGTCTGGTTTGGGGATCAAGGTAATGCTGGCCTCATAAAATGAGTCTGGATGTTTTCCTTCCACTTCTATTTTTTTTGGAACAGTTTCAGGAGAATAGGAATTATTTCTTTTAAATGTTTGGTAGAATTTCCCTGGGAAGCTGTCTGGCCCTGGGCTCTTGTTTGTTTGGAGATTTTTGATGACTGCTTCAATCTCCTTACTGGTTATGGGTCTGTTCAGGTTTTCTATTTCTTCCTGGTTCAGTTGTGGTAGTTTAGATGTCTCTAGGAATGCATCCATTTCTTCCAGATTTTCTAATTTATTGGTGTGTAGTTGCTCATAATATGATCTTATCATTGTTTTTATTTCTTTGGTGTTGGTTGTGATCTCTCCTCTTTCATTCATGATTTTTTTTATTTGGATCCTTTCTCTTTTCTTTTTGATAAGTCTGGCCAGGGGTTTATCAATCTTATCAATTCTTTTAAAGAACCAGCTTCTACTTGTGTTGATTTGTTCTACTGTTCTCTTGGTTTTTACTTCATTGTTTTGCTTTGATCTTTATGATTTCTCTTCTCCTGCTGGGTTTGAGCTTTCTTTGTTTTTCTTTCTCTAGCTCCTTTAGGTGTAATGATAGGTTGATTATTTGAGACCTTTCCCATTTCTTAAGAAAGGCTTGCATCATTATATATTTTCCTCCCAAGACTGTCTTTGCTGTGTCCCACAGATTTTGAACAGTTGTGTTTTCATTATCATTAGTTTCCATGATTTTTTCAATTCTTCTTTAATTTCCTGGTTAACCCATTCATTCTTTAGTAGAATGCTCTTTAGATTCCACGTATTTGGATTCTTTCCAAATTTTCACTTGTGATTGAGTTCTAGCTTCATAACATTGTGGTCTAAAAATTTGCGGGAATGATTCCAGTCTTCTAGTTCTGGTTGAGACCTGATTTGTGACCCACTAAGTGATCTATTCTGGAGAATGTTCCAGGTGCACTAGAGAAGAGTGTGTATTCTGTTGCTTTGGGATGGAATGTTCTGAATATATCTATGATGTCCCTCTGGTCCCATGTGTCATTTAAGGCCTTTATTTCCTTGTTGATCTTTTGCTTGGATGGTCTGTCCATTTTTCATGAAGAGGGTGTTAAAATACCCTGGTATTATTGTATTACCATCAAAGTGTTTCTTTGATTTTGTTATTAATTGGTTTATATAATTGTCTGCTCCCATGTTATGGGCATAGATATTTAAAATTGTTAGATCTTCCTGTTGGACAGACCCTTTGAGTATGATATAGTGTCCTTCCTCATCTCTTATTATAGTCTTTGGCTTAAAATCTAATTGATATGATATAAAGATTGCCACCCTAGCTTTCTTTTGATGTCCATTAGCATGGTAAATTGTTTTCCAACCCTCACTTTAAATCTGGATGTGACTTTTAGTCTAAAATGAGTTTCTTTTAGACAGCATATTGATTTTTTTTTTTTAATGCATTCTAATACCCTGTGTCTCTTGATTGGGACATTTAGCCCATTTACATTCAGGGTAAGTATTGAGAGAGATGAATTTAGTGCCATCATATTGCCTGTAAGGTTACTGTTACTGTATATTTCCTCTGTTCCTTTCTAGTCTACTACTTTTAGGCTCTCTCTTTGCTTAGAAGACCCCTTTCAATATTTCCTGTAGAGCTGGTTTGAGTTTACAAATTCTTTTAGTTTTTGTTTGTCCTGGAAGTTTTTTATCTCTCCTTGTATTTTCAATGACGGCCTAGCTTGATATAGTATTCTTGGCTGCATGTTTTTCTCATTTAGTGCTCTGAATATATCATGCCTGTTCTTTCTGATCTGCCAGGTCTCTGTGGATAAGTCTGCTGCCAATCTAATATTTTTACCATTGTATGTTACAGACTTCTTGTCTCTGGTTGCTTTCAGGATTTTCACTTATTCACTAAGACTTGTAAATTTTACTGTTAGGTGATGGGATGTGGACCTATTTTTAGTGATTTTGAGGGGGGTTCTCTGTACCTCCTGGATTTTGATACTTGTTCCCTTTGCCATATTAGGGAAATTCTCTACAATAATTTACTCCAATATATCTTCTGATCCCCTCTTTCTTTCTTCTTCTTCTGGAATACCATTTATTCTAATGTTATTTCATCTTATGGTATTGCTTATCTCTCGAATTCTCCCCTTGTGGTCTAGTATTTGTTTGTCTCTCTTTTGCTCAGCTTCTTTTTTCCTCCATCATTTGGTCTTCTATATCACTCATTCTCTATTCTGTCTCATTTATCTTAGAAGTAAGAACCTCCATTTTTTATTACACCACATTAATAGATTTTTAAATTTTAATTTCACTAGATTTTAGTTCTTTTATTTCTTCAGAAAGGGTTTTTGTTTCTCCAGACAGTCTTTCTCTAATATATTCCATGTGTTTTTTTATTCCATCTAGCACCTTGAGAATTGCCATTCTGAGCTCTAGATCTGACATATCACCAATGTCCATATTGATTAAGTCCCCAGCCCTAGGTACTGCCTCTTGTTTTTTTTTTTTTTTTTGTTGTTGTTGTTTTGTTTTGTTTTTTGTTTTTTGTTATTTTTGTGGTGAGTTTTTCTGCCTTGTCATTTTATCCAGATAAAAATATATGAAGGAGTGAATTAAATATGAAAAAGGTGGCAAAGGCCCCAGAAAAGTGTGTGTTAACCAAATCAGAAGAGACCCCAAATCATGGGAAGAATAAAAGTCATAAAAAGAAGTTCAAAACAAATTTTTTAAAAAATGAATGAAAAAAGAAAATATAGATATTAGACTGGTGAATAGAACAGAGCCACCCACTTAATTTTGGGAGTACTTTGGTCTCTTAGAAGAAACTACCTCCCAAAATTTTAAAGAAAGAAAAAAAGAAAAAAAATACACACACACACACACATAAAGGTAGACATGATGAAGGGAAGGAATATGACTATAAAGATGAAAGTTTAAAAAAAAAATTCTAAAAAAGGAGGTGATAAGATAAGCTGGTTGTGAAAGAAATAAAAAGAAAGTGGAGAGAATTTTCTCAGGCTGGAGACTAGAAAAAAGCCCTGTGCTAGATTTAGGGTATATTTTGATCTATTAGAAGAAGTTGTATTCCAAAATATTTAAGAAGAAAAACCCGTATGTGTATTCAAAAAATAATGAAGGGTAAAATATGACCATAATAATGATGGTTCAAAAAGTTTTTTTTTTATGAAAGGTATTTTTAAGATAAACTAGTTAAAAAATGTTAAAGGAGGAAAGAGTAAAAGTTAAAAAATAGAATAAAATTAAAAATAAAATTAAAAAAAGTAATTAACTTTGCAAGACTAAAGAATCATGGGGAGAAAACCATGAATTTCATACTTTTCTTTCTTCTCATCTGGATTTCCACTGTCCTCCTTGATAAGTGAGCTTGATGTTGGCTGGATTTCATGCTGATCTTCTGGGGGAGGGGCCTGTTGTAGTGATTTTCAAGTGTCTTTGCCTGAGGCAGAATTGCACCACCCTTGCCACAGAACGGTCTAAGTAATCTGTTCCAGTTTGCTCTAGGCAGCTTTTTTTCCCTGAACAGTTTCCATAGAGCTCTGGAGGATGAGATTGAAAATGGTGGCCTCCCAATTTCCGGCCCTGAGGAGTTGAGAGCTCAGGGCCCCGTTCTTCAGTGCATCCTTGGAGAAAAGCACTCAATCACTCCCATTTCCTTGGCTTCTGGCTGTACACGGAGCTCCCCTGGCCTGTGACTGAGCATTTCTGTCTCTGGCACACAGCCCTTCCTGGAGCATCCAAACCCAGAAGATCACTGCTGATCTTTCAGGGGAGTCTCCCCAAATCTGCCACTTGTGGGGTCCCTGCTCAAAGAGCAGCAGTCTGTGCCATGGATCACAGTTTAAGGTAACCCCAAGCTGAGAACTCACTCCTCAGCTCTGTCTTTGTAGCCATCTTCCCTGCTCTAATATCTGCGAGCTCTGCAATACTCAAGACACTCGCGATCTTTCAGTGACCCCACAGGACCTGAGACGACACTGTCCCCGTGAGGGCTCGACCCCCACTTAGCCTCTGGAGTGATGTCCCTCAGTGGAGTAGGCTTTTAAAAGTTCAGATTTTGAGCTCCTTTGCTCCACCGCTTGCCGGAAGCCAGCCCCTTCCCCCACGGTCTATCTTCCTGTTGCTTTGGATTCACTTCTCTGAAGATCTTACCTTTCAGAAAGTGGTCGATTTCCTGTTTCTAGAATTGCTTTTCTTCTCTTTGATCCACTGTTGGTGTTCTAGGTGTTTGGAATGGTTTGATAAACTATCTAGCTTATTTCATGCTACTTGATGTCATCTCAGCCTGCTACTCCTCTGCCATCTTGACTCCTCTCCTCATGGAAACTACTCTTAACAGATGTTCCTGTGGCATCATGAGCAGGATCCAAATAACAAAGGAAGGAACTTTTCTGCTTTGTTTCATGAGTTATTATAATTGCCATTATGGTGACACCCCTCCCCCTACCAAGAAAAGGTGTTTGTTTAGTACTGACTCTTTATAAATGCTTCAAAATCTGCCAAAATATCACTTGGAATTAAGAGTAAATAATTATGCCAAACAAAATATCTGCATTGTCACATTGTCCTTTATGCCCCACAGGAACACACCATAAAAATTATTATGATATCATGTGAACAAAAATTCAAATATTATCATGAGAAGTTAAAAATGCAACATACAAGCCATATTATTTAACTAATTCTCCAATTTTCAACTTAGTTTTGTTGTCTAAAGTAACAAATTAGCAAAAATATATCTAAAACTATATCTCTAATTTTCACTGGTAATTTAGGGATCTCCTGCTCCATCACTTTTCTCTCACCTACCCATTTTCTGAGCTCATTAACTTATTTATATCAATATATGGTGGTGTAGTGCTCTTATGACTATTTATTCTCAGTTATTGAACATAAAGTTAAGTGAATAAATGTTTCCTGAGATGATAGCAGCCTCTTAAGTGTCATGTGGAAAATTAATCCAATGTAATAGTAACCTCCAAGAACACTAATAGACATTTTATTCCAGAGACCATGAAATAGAAAGGGTTTCAGACCAAATTTAGATCATGAATCTCATGTTAATTGAATGAATTTAAAACACACATCAAATAACAAGAAGAAAGAGTGTAGGTGAGTTAATATTTTGAATAGGATGCAAGCTAGGATGCAAACTACAACTAAGAGGCCAACACACATACAGACTAGTGAATAATTTTGTAGAATTTATTTAGGTATATAGTAATGAAAAAATATCTGTTTAACACAATATAGATATTCTTTTATTCCATGCTTTTTTCTTTTTAATAAACAAAATCAAATTATCTCTACCATTAACTGTAGACTTTCATGATGATTTTAATAACTTCCTAGCTTTATATTATACATATGTAACCTAATAATTTAGTAATCCCGTATTATTAAACAATAGCTATCAATGTCTCTTTATTATTGTGAGCAATGCAATGTAGAAATTGTGCAATTGTTTAATTATTTCCTCTGAGTCAATTTTCTAATGTGTAGTCTGAGCAAAAGGATGGATGTCTTTTTCAGAATTTTGAAAAAAATGCTTGAAACTATATGTTGTGCTGCTTTACAATGCCTATTGTCATCACCAGCATAGCCCTTGGGAATGATTTATTATAGAGTGGACATTCATGGAAATGACTTTTAATAAGTTCTCCTGTACCCCCAAATTGGTAAAGGATTTGTTTTAATTTGCATTCTTTTATAACTAATATTTGAAACTTAACAGTTGATTTCTTTTAAATAATGATCAATTTTGAACTATTTATACAAATTTGTGTTTTGGCAACCCTCTTTTCCGAGTGAAATCACTGGGTTGCAAATTTCTTTTTTCTTATAACATATAATCTAAAGTATTTTTTATCTTCTTTCTCTTCCTCTTGCCTTACTTTTCTTTCATTTATCTTTATTTTTTTCTTTCCCTTTTGAGCAATTTAGTCCTAAAAGCATTAGTATGAACAAAGCAACATAGATGTCCATGGTGCAAGTTCTGGGGTTCACAAGCTACAGTGACCTAGAGCAGGGTGTAAGAGCTTGCAGGAGGTGGGTTGAGAGTCCACACAGAGTAGTAGGAAAATTAATTTGAAGAAGATGGTCTGCTTTGAGGTATCACATCCCAGACACTGTAAGAAAGGTTTGCATGTGGGAAGATTGACTGTTTTTGAGATATTGGAATCCAAGAAATAGCCACAGGGGCCTCTGTATTGGATCAGTGACCCAACATAAGGTGTTATAATCTGATCAGAGAGCAGAGACTGCCATGTGATTGGAAGATCTTGGATTGTAGTAGGGAGTGCAGTTTTGATGCAGAGAGGTCAGGCCGGTATGGTGATATAAGATTAAAATAGTAAGAAAGTCATTCATCCACTGGTGACACCAATATGGGTTTTCAGTCACTGAAAAATATGAGGAGGACATTTCCACAGAAGCTACTCAGTGTGAGTATCAGATCCCAAGCAAGGTGGGCAGAGTTTCTAAATTATGCATGGTCTGACCCAGGAGGTCAGAACCCAAAGAGGGAAGGGAAAGTAACCATACATGAGGGGAGGGGGTGACAATGAAAACAGGACATTTGTTACATATGAAGAAATTGATCAAGAAATTAAATATAATAAGGATAATGACCAGTTTTCTTACTGTTTAAGAAAGAACTTCTAGTTTTAGAAAGGTAGAGCACAGAAATTGTGGTGTTAGTTCTATATTTGTATATACTTGCTGGATACATATATTTGTTGGATATATATTTCTATGTGTTTTTGGAACATATATACATATATGTATATGTGAGTTCATGTGTGTGTACATATGAATTCACACATACCCATAAAATCTTGTAGATCTATTTATTTGGAGATTTAGGGAATAATCACACCTCAATAGTAATGCATACAGTTATTCATTGTGAAGTAAAGCAGGGCTTCCTATAGAAATGTCTAGGGAGGGGAAATCATGAGACAAGAAGATGAGACTGCAACATCTTTTGCCCCAAACAGGAACGTGTTTAAAGAATGAAGGAGACATGTCTAAATAACAGAAAAGCCATGTGTATTATGTTCTTCTTGCTGGTCAAACTGGAATAACTCAAGCATCAGAATAATAGTAACAATAGATTATTTTGCACTGAATAAACTAAGAAACCTTGAGTCTATACAGATGTAAATAAGGGAATACATACATTGAAAGTTTGATATTAAATGGGATATTTTTACAAATTCAAAACTTTTTCTCATAAAAGACATATTAATTGCAAAGGAGTAGAAGAGTAACTTTATACAGGAGAAACCTGGCAAATAACACTTAAATAATCAATCAAAATAAACATTATTAATAATGAGACAAATTGATATTTCATACCACTTAATAGAAGTAGTTAAAAAAAGTACCATTTCTGCTGTAATGTTTCTGACAAACATGTATGACATAAATCTTATGAGGAAATGTTAGACAAACTGAAATAAAGAGTCATTGTACGAAAGAAGTAGCCTATAATATCAAAATTGTGAAGTCATGCAAATCAAGGAAAGACTGAAGAGATATTCCATACTAAAGGGACTAAGACAACAAGATATTTAACTGCAGTAGATGATGTTATATCAAACTTTTTGGTATAAATAACATTATTTAAATTTATAAATAAATAACATTATTTTAAATTTTTGACAAAACTTGAAGAGAGTCTGAGAATTAGATGATATAGCAAACAGCTTCCAAGATGTTCCCAGTGTCTCCTGATCCTACTATTCACATCTCAGTGTAAACCCCTCCCTTTAAGTGTGAACTGGACCTAAAAACTCACTTCTAATGAAAACAAAATGGCAAAAGTAAATGAGATGCTTCTCTCAAGAGTAGATTACAAAAGGAATGGGAGTTCCAACTTGCCCATCTCTTGCTTTCTTACCTTCTCACTCTGATGGAGGGTGTCTGATGTGTTGTCAGTTGCTCTTCGGGGAAGCTTCTGATCATTATAGCTAGTGGGGAACTGAGTCCCTTAGTTCAAGAACCTATAAGCACCTAAATCTTGCCAAAAACCATGTGAGTGAGCTTGAAAGCAGGTTCTTCCTCAGCTGAGTCCTCAAATGAGACCACAGCTCAAGTAGATACTTTTACTGCAATATTACGACCCAGTGGAAAGATCCAGCTAAGTCACATTCAGATTCCTGTCCCACAGAAATTATGAAATAAAAAATGTTATTTTAAGTAATTATATTTTAGGGCTTTTTATGCAATAAGAGATAACTATTACACATAGTTACTAAATAGCATATCCTTCCTAAGTTCTTGATTTTGATGGCTATTTCATGGTAATGAAAGAAAATAGCTTGTTTATAAAAAATGTACACAAAAGTTTTGGAAGGTGATGAAGTGTCAGCTTGACAATTTACTCTTCAGTGACTCAAGAGAAAAATATTTCCTTGTAATATTGCCAATATTTATTATTCAAAAAATTTTGTTTGAAGTTAAAAAAAGAAAAAAAAACTAATAAAGCATGGATTTTCCTTACTATTTCATCTCTTTCTGCTTGGAAATATTGTTATTTCCTTAGGTTTATCTTTGGTTGTCTATCAAGAACATAATATTTACTTCTGTGGAAGCCTTATTGTTTTCCTTGGATTTAAACAAAAGGAGTTCAAATATCAAAGTAGATGAAGAGAAATGTGTGAATTCAATAGATAGACTCAATATCTCTATTAATTCCTGGGTGAAGATTTAAGTGGAAAATATCTACTAGAATATATACTAATTATAGATTCTACAGAAATGCATTTCTCTATTAGTACAGATAATCAAGAATTAACAGAGCAGAAATAAAGCTCTATATAGGAATGAGAAGACAGCTTCATCACCTGCAAGGCAAGCTCATTCTATTTCTAGTTACACAATGACCATTGTTATTTGGTAGAAGACATTTGAAACTAATGACATTTGTGATCAGGCATTAATTCACATTGATTATTTAGAAATTTTATTCTCTGTAATTATATTTTATTCCATGTATTTCTCTTCATCCATATTTAGATTCTTACTTAAGTAAACACTTACTTCTCTTTAAAAATGTGCATTAGGTGATCTACTTAAATGTCTACATTTTATTCTATTTCAATTAGCCAAGGTATGGTATATCAGTTTTTTATATAATGTTCAATGATTCACCAGTTGAGTATAATACTCAGTGCTCATCACATCACATGTCCCCCTTAATGCCCATTACATAATTACACCATTCCTTCACCCATCTCCCTTTCCACAACCCTCAGTTTGTTTCCTGGACTCAAGTTTCATATGGTTTGTCTCTCTCTTGGATTTCCTCCCCGTCAGTCTACATTTTAATAACAAAACAAAAAGCAAAGTATAATTGTTAATGTATAACAAACTCATGGAATTTTTATTTCTAAGACTTTTGCACTATTTTGAAAGTGTTTTTACAAACAGAACATCCCATGTCAAGTTTTTCTTTCTTTAATTACTTTAAATAATTTTACTAGGTGGTTGATAACTCATTAACACCTACTGAGATAAATGTTCCTAGTCAAATCCATGAAGAGTCAATGAGACTCCTTGTGGTCAGCACAAATCCTATAGCATCTATAACTAATAACAATCAGATAATATAGGCCAGACATAGGCAACATATAATTCTTGTGTTTGCAAAAGAAACATATGTCAGTTCTGGAGATAGTATGCCTCTATACCATATGTACTTGATTTTTTTCTTTCTGCTTTTTTTTTTTTGCTTCATCCTCTGCTTTCTTCATTCAATACATCTACTTCTTTTTTTTTAAGATTTTATTTATTTATTTGACAGAGAGAGATCACAAGTAAGCAGAGCAGCAGGCAGAGAGAAAGAGGGGGAAGCAGGCTCCCTGCTGAGCAGAGAGCCCAACGCAGGGCTCCATCCCAGCACTATGAGATCATGACCTGAGCAGAAGGCAAAGGCTTTAACCCACTGAGCCACCCAGGCGCCCCCAATACATTTACTTCTAATTCTTTCATTTCCCCAACTAAGAGCTATTTATTTTCTTTTGTTTGATTTATTTTTTCAGTGTTCCAAGATTCACTTAAATCATTTCTAAATTCTTTTTATTCTGTTTTTGTTTTTTAAGCCTTACCATTTCTGCTCTTACTTCCTGTCATTCAGCAACATTCTGCAAAGTTGAATTCAAGTCAGATGTTTATGCCTTTTTCAAGATTACTTGCCTTAAAGATATTAAAAGTTTTTCTGTGGAACCATATGGTTTAAAAATCATTAAAGAACCTAAGAAAGCTAACACCAACTCTAAGACAAATTGTAATGCAAGATTTTTGTACATGTTTCTATGCTATTATTATGACTTGTATTTTTCAACCTACTGATATGATCAAGACTACTTTTTTGGGTATCTGGGTTATATGATGTCACAGTCAGAGAGAAAAGTCACATGGAATAAGGAAAATGTATATCAGGCTTCATCTTAAGTGGAATAGAAAACTCCAGTCATCTTGCTCTTTTTTAGAAGCACATAGTGCTATGAGAATTTTGAAACTTTTTAGTAGAACCTCAGTTTTGAGAAATTCTTCTTAAAGCTTTGGAAATCTGTAAATATCTTGATTTTAGAAAATTTGGCAGAAGGTTTAATTACCAGACAAAGATCATGCTATTAATCAAATTTTGGATTTGCTACCATTACAAATAAATGATTGTAGAGAAACTGAGGATTTAATTACTTCTTTCAGATACAACATTCTGTTTGCTTTTTCTTTTGAAATTGTCCCCAAATGAAGACAACACAATAACTTCTTGAAGAAAGTACTGATAAACCTCATTTAATTTGTTTCCATCCCTTTCAAGATTCTACTCCTATTAAAAAAGAATGCCTTGTTGATAAGAATGTGTCCAGTATTATAACAGATTCAATCTCCTCAAAATACTGACTTTCAGTTGGCTCCAGAGAAAGATTATTAACTCAGGTATTTATTTTGCTGGCTCTCATATAGTTTAAACTCCATAGTTGAGTCAAAATGTTAAAAGAATAAAATGGTCAGAGAACTCTGAGAAATCTTATTAATTTTGTAATGGTTTTGAAAGCTTACCAAAGGTTTTTGTTCCCTAAAGCTACTGCTTTGAGTAAATCAGAGGGCATTTCTTTTCAACTGCTGAAAAGAGGCAGGTCTTTTTCTGGTTTGCTGTGTATGAAATGACAAATATGGAGTTTAGGCATGTCTTATGGAAGCTTGTCTGACTATGTCAGTTGTGATTTTTTAGAATACACACCTCATGTATACAGACACATGTATACATGCATACATATGAATTTGCACAGTAAAAATAGAGGTATAGGAAGTATAAATGAACCAGTTAATGGAAATTGTGTTTATGACTGTGATGGGTACATGCCTAAGCTTAGTTATCATTAAAAGATGAGGAATTGGGACACCGGAATGGCTCAATTGGTTAAGCATCTGCCTTCAGCTCAGGTCATGATCCCAGGGTCCTGGGACTGATTCCCTCATCAAGCTCCCTGCTCAGTGGTAAGATTACTTCTCCGTCTCCCTCTGCCTCTCCCTCTGCTTTTGTGCTCTCACTCCCTCTCTCTTTCTGGCAAATACATGAAATCTTTAAAAAAATAAAAAGGTACGGAATTTCTATAAAGCTATTGTTTATGAAAAAAATCATATGATATTTTAAATTAAATATTGGGGCATGGAATAAAAACAAAAGAGGAAGAAGGAAGAAGAGGTGCTAATAGGCAGGGAGAGTTACAAATAAAATCTAAGAATATGATATCTGTCAATCTGTGGTAACAGCTACATTGACAGATTAGTTAAATGTTTAATAAAGAATTGATAACATGCAGAATAATTATTGTATATGAAGAAATTATGTTCAACACTCTAGTTGACTTACCTTATGAAATTTTTATTCAGCTAATTATCCAACACATATTAAGAGAGTGCTTGCTATATGACACCCTATTCTAAGCACTTAAGAAAAGACAGTGAGAAAAATGAACCAAAATAAGTGTTTTCATGAACTTTACATTCTAGAGGGAGGACTGACAATGAATAAGTTGGTTAAGTGGAATTTATGGTAATTTATATAGCATGTAGAAATAGTTTGTACAATAGTAGAAATTTATATAGAGTTGTTATAGGTAGAGAGAGTCTGCATTGTATGAATGGTGGTCTCAGTCCTTGGATTCCCCATGAGAAGATTTACATGGGTATCTGATCAAAATGAAGACAGCCAGAAGGAAAGCAGCAAGAACAAAGCACTATCAAGGTGGAGAGTTGGCAGGTTCCAGAAAGTGGTACGTGTCCCTAGGTTGTTTGGGGATTGGATATCAGTTGGTGTCTCTGGGATGTAAGGATCTGTGACATACAGTGGGGTGGTGTCTAATGGATGTGCTTCCAAATATTTGGGACCCTCTTCCCACAGTTTGGAAGGGGGAGTTTTGGGCCTTACAAAGTTTGTACAGGAACACTCATGGCAATCTTTCTTCACTGGCTGGGGTTCTTCCCACAACACAAATGTGTTATAATGAGTCTAGGGGCTACCCTGGGGCAGAGTGGGAAGAGAAGAATACATGCTCTGCACCTGTAGCTCTTGATTCGTCAGGACCAAGTTCTTGGAAGCCACAAGGTCCAGATGTTGTGCTCCCAGGCTTATAATGTGTAGCTTATTTGTCTATGTCCTTGTCTCCACTTCATGTTTTCTATCATTCCCCTTCAAGGAGTTAGAACTCTGCCTCAGGGTATTTCTTCTACTGTTCCTATCTAGCTTCTACCTAACAGAGTTACTGTATACAATAAATATACAGTAATTAAATGGTGATGAGTGTTAAATAGAGAACACAAAGCAGGAAAAGGGTATGGAAATTCAATTTTAGTATGGTGGTTATGAAAGCTGTCACTGAGAAGGTGCATTTTGAATGAAGACTAGGGGCAGTGAGGGACTAGCTCTGCGAGTTGTGGGAAAATAGTATTCTAGATGAAAGGACAGCAAGTGAATGGGCTGTGAGTGAATGGGATATGTTTAAGGAAGAATAATAAGCAATTCCGTAAGAGGTGTGTGGAGGAGGAAGAGAGTAGTAGAATAAAAAATGAACTCTTGGAAGTGACAAGACAAATCATATAGTGCTTCCTAGGTCAAGGGATTCCAGGTGGTACTCTTTGTGAAGAGGAAAGCATATGAAAAACACAATATGATTTATGTTTTAAACAGATCCCTCTGTTGATTGCAGTGATGGTTTCAAAGAGTGTATACATATGCCAAATCTTACCAAATTGAACATTTCAAATATATGCAGTTTTTAAAAGACAAATGTGTTTCAATAAAAGCTATTATAAATTCCATCTGGCTGCAATGTTGAGAATAGAGAGTCCTAGGGGAAAGGCAATTTCAGGGAACCTGCCTGGGGCTCATTCAATGATAGAATTATGAGATCACAATGCCTTGGACCAAGATGATAGTAGCAAAGATCCTGAGAAGTGAGCATGTGCTGGATTTATTATAAAACTGATGTCAACAGCATATCCTGATGGGTGGATGTTCACCATGAAAGAAGGGGGGTGCAAGGAAGATACCAAGGTTTTGGCTTAAACTGAGAAGATGGATTTTCTATTAACTAAGATGCAAGAGGTCAAAAGAAAAACATGTTTGTATATGGTCTAACAGGAACTCTATAAAATTGAAATTTCTATTAGACACCCAAGTGAACCTGTCAAATAGGCAGTTGGATGAATGTGTCAAATTCAGTGGAGTAGTCTGTGCTGGAATTATCAATGTGGAACTATCTATCATCTAACATCTATCAATCTATATCAGATATACCTATATGTTCATGTATCTATATATCTCTATGTATGATGTTTAAAAGTGTAAAGCTACGTGTTATCCCTTAAAAAGAATGTAGACAGTGAATGGGGGGCAAAAATACCAAACTGTGGGGGCATTCTCAAAGCTAGAGGTTGGGGATATGATGTAGTCTCAGTAAAAGAAGCAGAGAATAGCCAGGATATGGAGGGGAAACAGAGGAAGACAGAGTTATTAGCCATGTAAATTTACAGTAAATTACTGTAAGATGCCACGTAAGATGAACCCTGACACACAATATTATAGCAACATTGAAATTAGGTTAATGTTGGCCACTTAGGAGTAAAAACCTTATTGGAAGAAATTGAAGATGAGGGGAGGGAAATCGTGAAAAGTGAATAAAAACACTTCTTTCCCAGTGTTTTTCTCCAAAGGTATAAAGAGAATCGTATCACCACCTGAAGAAGACACTAGGCCAAACAATTTGTTTAAAGCAGGAACAAAGAGCTTATTATTTTGATAATAGGAATGAACTACTAGGCTAGGACACTTGGAAGTAAGAAGAAATAAGGGAAAATTGCTGGAATCATATCCTGAAGTGGGAAGAGGAATTGTGTTCAAGCTTACAAATACAGGCATTGGTCTTACCTAAGGCATGGCCATTTCACCCAAAAAAGAAAAGAAGGGCATTATGCCTACAAATACAAACAGGTAAATAGATATGCCACAGCTCATAGAAATCTTTATCTGATTTCTATTTTTTCAATAAAATGAGAAAAATTCATTAGCTGAGAGTGAGGTTGGAGAAGGAGGTTGGAAAGTTTGAAAAGAGAGGGATAATTATGAAAGAGTCAATTAAGAAGGTAGAAAACTGAATAAAGTAGGGATGTTTACAGTTGCCTTGCAGCATTAAGGCTGACTTGAAGTTCTGGATAAATATGGAGACCCAGTCAGCAGAGTATCATCATTTTTTACGCTAGCCATTTTCAGACACATGAATGCAGCTATATGACAGAACTATAGATTTAACCAGGACTGTGGTTTAATCAAAATGAGAGTGATTCAAGATCAGAGACCTTACTCCCATTTATCTGGCTTCAAAGTCCTTTTGCTTAATTATTCTACTAGATTTTTTCCACAGCAACTATATGGATTCTGAGGAGAGAAACAAAATAATGGTCTAGATGTTTAGAATGTAAAAAATATCTAGATAACAGAAATTCAAAATTTAATCATATCCAGGTTTTCACTTAATTAGATTCATGGTACTAGATATGAAAATATTTTGTAAGTTCCTTCCAGTTCTATTAGACAAAAGTAGGTAAACATTTTAAACGGACTCTCATCCACCAGATTTACAGCAAATATATTTTTATAATATTTTCTCATTAATACAGCAGAAAAATTGTGTTAATATTGAGAAAAATTACTTCTATTGTTTAAAAGTTTGATATACTCTTTAAAAGGCTAGTCTGAATGTTGCTACTGATGTTCATATATGTGACAAACAGAACAGCCAGTGAAAAATCACCATGATATTTTAGGTTTAGTTTTACAGATGGTGTTTCTTTCAGAAACAGTGCAATGTTTGGCATAGCTTCAGTTTTATGTCTAAAATTGATCCAAAATATCTAAATTTTAATTGATAATAAGATAAAACTGCATTTTTATACAAAATATTAGAAGTCAGCCTGAAACTTACTATAAAAAATGAAAACTCAGCAATTAAATTTGGTCACTCACATTTACTGAACTTATATTCTAGATGCTGTTTTTCAGCACTTTTATTGAAGTTTTCTTACTAGAAGTACACAACAATCAAAAATAGGAGTGGAGTTAAATTTTCCCATTTTACAAATTAAAGCAAAGAGAAGTCTAACAACAAGCTCATATCCATAGTGAAAATTTATGTGCAAATATTATATATATAAACATGCATTTTTTAGTACATAACATTGCACATATAATTTTAAAAATCGGCCTATTAGTCATTTGGAATTTTGACATTTGTTATTTAAAAACATATGCCATTTAATTTATTTGAAAAGTCCTTATTTAATGAAAATTCAGTTCGTGGTCCAATACAGAGGATGTGGGGAAAAAGAGGAATAGATACTAAGGAACATTAGTTGGCAAATAAAATAAAACATACAGTAAAAAGGCCAAGTTCTCAAATTTTTGTAGAGTTCTGTTATAACCTGACATTGGAAATATAATGACAACCTATTTACACAAATTTACATATATACACACAAATGCATATATCCTCTACTCTCTTTACATATAATATATTGTTAAAAATATATATGTAATTTAATACATAAGGGAATTCAAATATTAAGTGAAATGTAATCTGCCTTACAACAGAAGAGATATTTCTTATATTATTAAAATATTTTAAATATTTCCTCAATTGTTATATTATTGAATTATATGAAACAAATTCATTGTCATTTATATTTTTCATAAAAAATGAAGTAAAAGTGCTTAAAAGTATTGCAAACCCTGGTAAATTTATGGCAAATTATGACAAACCCTAGTATTTACCCTGGTAAATTCCACCATTTTGGAAATGATGGAAATGCAAGAACAGAAAAATTAAGATATGATTTTTAAAAGAAAAATACACTTTATAGGCTTAGGTTAACATATCGCAATATCTGAACATTCATTTAATTATAAAATTTTAAATGACCATGTGTAGTTTCTTGAAGGCGATGTAAGTTATTTGACAGTTATCAAAAAGTTATAGCGCTATTATATGGATTCTGATTAGGATAGGTAATGCATTATGTTAACATTAATTTAACTCTTACATTGAATTAATTGTTTTAAGTACTAGAAATATAGATTTGGAAGAAAGCATTACTGACTCCAAGGGGACCATAATCTATAAAGGGAGACAAATAATAGATATAGTAAGTTACATTCTGACAAAAATAAATATAGGGTGCTAGGAAACCTCATAGGATGAGTAATTTTATCAGATGTATGTATGCCTATATGCACACTGATATTAGAAAAGCATTCACAAAAGAGGTGAAGAAACAGAATTTTATAGGGAGAGCAACTAATGAAGGTAAGGGAGACTGTAGGTAAAAACGGAATTTGCAGAACAATATTCTGCTGTCAACCTTGTTCAAATCACTAATATCTTTCTCCCAGATTATGGCAATAGCCTAGTATCTGATCCTCCTGTTTCCACTTCTACCTACAACCAGTTCTTAATACACAAACTGATGTCTCTAAAAAACTCTTCCCAACCACGAGGAAGTTTTTACAAAGCCCTCTGCGATTCCTGTCGCCTCTCCTTACCTCTCTGTTTCTTTTTTTTTTTTTTTTTGTATTTTTTTCCCTTTTTATTAATTTTTTCAGCGTAACAGTATTCATTCTTTTTGCACAACACCCAGTGCTCCATGCAAAACGTGCCCTCCCCATCACCCACCACCTGTTCCCCCAACCTCCCACCCCTGACCCTTCAAAACCCTCAGGTTGTTTTTCAGAGTCCATAGTCTCTTATGGTTCGCCTCCCCTCCCCAATGTCCATAGCCCGCTCCCCCTCTCCCAATCCCACCTCCCCCCAGCAACCCCCAGTTTGTTTTGTGAGATTAAGAGTCATTTATGGTTTGTCTCCCTCCCAATCCCATCTTGTTTCATTTATTCTTCTCCTATCCCCCTAACCCCCCATGTTGCTTCTCCATGTCCTCATATCAGGGAGATCATATGATAGTTGTCTTTCTCCGATTGACTTATTTCACTAAGCATGATACGCTCTAGTTCCATCCACGTCGTCGCAAATGGCAAGATTTCATTTCTTTTGATGGCTGCATAGTATTCCATTGTGTATATATACCACATCTTCTTGATCCATTCATCTGTTGATGGACATCTAGGTTCTTTCCATAGTCTGGCTATTGTAGACATTGCTGCTATAAACATTCGGGTACACGTGCCCCTTCGGATCACTATGTTTGTATCTTTAGGGTAAATACCCAGTAGTGCAATTGCTGGGTCATAGGGTAGTTCTATTTTCAACATTTTGAGGAACCTCCATGCTGTTTTCCAGAGTGGTTGCACCAGCTTGCATTCCCACCAACAGTGGAGGAGGGTTCCCCTTTCTCCACATCCTCGCCAGCATCTGTCATTTCCTGACTTGTTCATTTTAGCCATTCTGACTGGTGTGAGGTGATATCTCATTGTGGTTTTGATTTGTATTTCCCTGATGCCAAGTGATGTGGAGCACTTTTTCATGTGTCTGTTGGCCATCTGGATGTCTTCTTTGCAGAAATGTCTGTTCATGTCCTCTGCCCATTTCTTGATTGGATTGTTTGTTCTTTGGGTGTTGAGTTTGCTAAGTTCCTTATAGATTTTGGATACTAGCCCTTTATCTGATATGTCGTTTGCAAATATCTTCTCCCATTCTGTCAGCTGTCTTTTGGTTTTGTTAACTGTTTCCTTTGCTGTGCAAAAGCTTTTGATCTTGATGAAATCCCAATAGTTCATTTTCGCCCTTGCTTCCCTTGCCTTTGCCGCTGTTCCTAGGAAGATGTTGCTGCGGCTGAGGTCGAAGAGGTTGCTGCCTGCGTTCTCCTCAAGGATTTTGATGGATTCCTTTCTCACATTGAGGTCCTTCATCCATTTGGAGTCTATTTTCGTGTGTGGTGTAAGGAAGTGGTCCAATTTCATTTTTCTGCATGTGGCTGTCCAATTTTCCCAGCACCATTTATTGAAGAGGCTGTCTTTTTTCCATTGGACATTCTTTCCTGCTTTGTCGAAGATTGGTTGACCATAGAGTTGAGGGTCGATTTCTGGGCTCTCTATTCTGTTCCACTGGTCTATGTGTCTGTTTTTGTGCCAGTACCATGCTGTCTTGATGATGACAGCTTTGTAATAGAGCTTGAAGTCCGGAGACCAATATCCTTGATGAACACAGATGCAAAAATTCTCGCCAAAATACTAGCCAATAGGATTCAACAGTACATTAAAAGGATTATTCACCACGATCAAGTGGGATTTATTCCAGGGCTGCAGGGTTGGTTCAACATCCGCAAATCAATCAATGTGATAGAACACATTAATAAAAGAAAGAACAAGAACCATATGATACTCTCAATAGATGCTGAAAAAGCATTTGACAAAGTACAGCATCCCTTCCTGATCAAAACTCTTCAAAGTGTAGGGATAGAGGGCACATACCTCAATATTATCAAAGCCATCTATGAAAAACCCACCGCAAATATCATTCTCAATGGAGAAAAACTGAAAGCTTTTCCATTAAGGTCAGGAACACGGCAGGGATGTCCATTATCACCACTGCTATTCAACATAGTATTAGAAGTCCTAGCCTCAGCAATCAGACAACGAAAAGAAATTAAAGGCATCCAAATTGGTAAAGAAGAAGTCAAACTATCACTCTTCGCAGATGATATGATACTATATGTGGAAAACCCAAAAGACTCCACTCCAAAACTGCTAGAACTTGTCCAGGAATTCAGTAAAGTGTCAGGATATAAAATCAATGCACAGAAATCAGTTGCATTTCTGTACACCAACAACAAGACTGAAGAAAGAGAAATTAAGGAGTCAATCCCATTCACAATTGTACCCAAAACTATAAGATACCTAGGAATAAACCTAACCAAAGAGACTAAGAATCTATACACAGAAAATTATAAAGTACTCATGAAAGAAATTGAGGAAGACACAAAAAAATGGAAAAATGTTCCATGCTCCTGGATTGGAAGAATAAATATTGTGAAAATGTCTATGCTACCTAAAGCAATCTACACATTTAATGCAATCCCTATCAAAATACCATCCATTTTTTTCAAAGAAATGGAACAAATAATCCTAAAATTTATATGGAACCAGAAAAGACCTCGAATAGCCAAAGGAATATTGAAGAACAATACCTCTCTGTTTCTTATTTGTTCACATTACTCCACTAAGACTGGTCTGTTTTGCCTCAGAGAATGATAGGCAGACTTTTCCTAAGGACCTTTGGACTTGGTATTTTATTTGCTTGTCTTTACTTGATTTTTTTCTTCATTTTCTTTACTTAGATGCCACTTCTCAATATTACCCAACTTGATCACCTGAATTTACATCAGAAATTCTGCCTGCGGCACTAGTGTTCTTTTTGACCTTTGACCTTGCTCTATTTTTTCACCATAACATTTCCTATAACATTTAGTACCAACTAACACAGTATACACTCCACTTGTTTATTATATTTATTTACTTTTTTTGTATGCTTTATCTCCTACCCCCAAGATTTTAAGCTACATGAAGCCAGAAATATTTCCTTTTTTAAAAAATATTATTTGTACATGCCAAATGCCCAAATGGTTTTTTTTTGTTGTTGTTGTTGTTGTTTGTTATTTTGGGGGTTTTTTTGGTCTCACCTATAGTAAGTGCTCAAATATATTTATTAAATATGTGGCAGAATAGAAGGTTATGTGTAAAAAGTTACAGAAGTGTGGCCATGTGACCATCTGAAAACTTCAAGTGGTTTAGAATTGCTGGAATATTTGAGCTTGACCGTCAAGATTGGAGATCACTTTGAAAACTGTGCAAAGGCTTTTCTGTCTCATAGGTCAAATGTACGAAATAGATTTATCTTAGGTAAATAAGATAGAAAATTCTAGGGCTCATATTAAAACATGAAAAATATATGCCAAAGGATAAACATTAGTATTTTTAAATACCAGTCATCGCTCAGAGATGTAAAATGATCACATGAAATAATAGTCTCAACTTGTTTAGCGCTGGCCAACAAGAAATATTTAAAAGTTGAACTCATTCTCTCATAAAAAAAGAATGTCCTAAGGATAATTAAATGCCTGGCCTCATACAGAAATATGAAAAATTTTTAGGAATTTCTTTTCCTTGGAGCCCATGCAAAGAGCTAAGCCTACTCCTGTTAAATAAGTCTATTATATCCCTGCAGGACTCAAGTTAATTGTAATAACAAGCTATATATGATTTTATAATAGAAAAAAATTCCCTGGCTTCCTGTGAGGCAAAAAGACAAATAGACAAAGAAAGCTTCTCATCATGCAGACTCTCTCTCTCTTTCTCTCTCTTGCACTTTTTTCTATTATAAATTAGAAATAAAGTTTAAATCACTCAGAAGATTATTTTTTATACCCAAGAAGCCAGGCAGGAGTATAATCTATTCTGAAATTCATGAGAAAATCCTTTAAAATGTCAGACAACAGTTAAAACATTCTATGATTAGGGCATATTTTAATTTTCTTAATGTCAAAACTCTGCTGTGGGAGAAGCTTATGCACACTCATTTGATATTCACACGAGCTGATATTAAAATGGAGCCACACTCTTAGAAGTATCGATATCAAGGATTGAGGATATTTTTAAAGGGAGATCAGTCTGACCTTCAGGAAAGACAGTGCAGAATAAGATGAACCAGAAATAAAATCATTTTGAAACAATAAATAGCATAATTTCTTTTAAGAGGAGCTGGGCAAAGATAGATAAAATTTTCCTCATGGATATTGCTCATTAAGTACATTTGCATTCAATTAAAGGGATTGACCTGGGACATGTATTAAGTGAAGGTTAGACAAGGTGATCTTAAGTGTAAGATGTTTCTATCCATTCTAATAAAGCATGGGGACAAAGGAGGGTCATGTGAACACTTCCCAATGAATTTAGTACATTCCATATTCTATAAATATTTCTTAAGAACAAAAAGGAGATTTCTTTTTTCACTGAGCATAGGTTCCATGAGTGCATTTTTGTGGAAACTGTACTATGTATTGTGAATACAGGTGTGAACATAGGATAGACCCTGCCCTCAAGGGTTATATTATAGTGAAAAAGACAATCACATATAAATCAGTCTTTAATTTAATGTCAAACAGTGAACAGTGTTGTGAAAGAAAAGAAAAGCAGAATAAAGGGATAAAATATGACAAGAAATTGCTCTTACTGATGGCAACTGGGAAAGTTCTCTTGAAAGACTGGACATGGGAACAATGATGCAAGAGGTTGGAGGCATGCTGTATAAATGTATAGGAGAAGAGCATTTGTGGAAGAGGGAATAGCAAACTAGAAACTTTGAGATGCAAAAATGCTTTGCATATTTGTGGAAAGTTAGAAGCCTAGTATGGTTGTACCAGAGAGGAAAAGGAAACAGTGTGGTAGGTTTAAGATAAATCCTAAAGACATAGTTCCATGTCACATGGAAACTTGTAAGCCACTGGCAAGGATTTTAGAAATTATACTAATTATGAAGAAAAGGTATTGGGGGACTTTGAGTGGGGCAGTACTAGAGTGATAAAATCTGATTTTACTTCAGATAGCTTCAGAGTAAATATATAATCTATTGCTTATTTTCTAGTGGTTTTGACTATGAAAAAATATACTTTCGGTTTGGTGGTAAAGCAACCAAGCAGCAAGTTGTATATTACCTCATATAATATGACTGACAATACCACACGTCAAGTCTTTCTTTATGAGCTATAAGGGGTCACAGTTGGCAGAGAAATCTCAGTCTTTTGCACATACTATTTTTAATAAAGAGAAGCTTTTGACCATGGCTGACCTGATGAGGGCAAAAGAAATGCAAAGACAACACACTGCATGAAAAGTGGAGAAGAAAGGATAGTGAAGACCTTATATACTGGACAATTAACATAATTGTCAAGATGTTAAAATAGAGTATCCAAAATATAACAGAAAGAGAATAAAAGGCCTATCTAATGTCATCCCTGAAAATATGTGTAATATAGATGTAGCAAATTTAGAGTACCATGGTCTGCTTAAAATAATGCACATATATCCCAGTCCCTTAACTGAACCATCTCTCTTGCTGTGGTACAAACATAAAGGAAATGCTTTGGCAAGTGGCAGCCAGGCTTCCAGGCAAAATACTGGCTGAGAAATGTCAGGAAACACTAGGAACATGCCCATTTTAAGGTATGAATAACAACTTTTGGAATTCCCAGTAACTTAATTCATAGGTTAATAGCAAATAGCTCTTAGTTATACATAAATTTGCAATATAAGTGATTATTATTGACTTATAAGAATTGATAGAAAGAGGCACATTTGGGGATTATTTTGTACCCCTATAGGAGATAATTAATTGCTATAGACTCGACTCTGAAAAATACTACTCGACTCCAAAAAACTGGAGTAATATCTTTACGTTTTGAATGGACATATTATTTTAATGTTTGGTGATGAACATAAAAAAAGTTAGGTACTATAGATATTAGGAATATTTAAATGCAACTTCAGATTTACAGCACTATATTTTTCTATATGTAAAGTTAAAGTATGTTTTGTTAAATCTTCACTCAATATATGTGGCACTAAAATTATGATTTATTGTTTTACTTGCATTGCTTTACCTTCTATGTTAAAAACCTTGATTTTTCTTTAAAATATCAAAAAATGTGGAGGTGAAAATAAATATGCTTAATCAGATCCTAGATCATAAGTATTCAGAATAAATAGTTATATTTATTTGTCTGATGTTTTCTGGATACACATGTACTTTTTTTTTTTTTTTTTCCAGTTCTTAGAACTGGAAAGTTCTAAGTTCTCAGAACTCAAATAAAAGTTTAGGTACAAGTATTCCTATTTTTGTTAAATTCAGCCCTTAATTTTTTCATGCCCTGGCCATTTGTGTTATTAATTTTACTGCATTAGAAAAACATTGAATATATTTGAGAAAGGTATTGCTAGAAGGATTGTTCTGGTTTTACCTTTACCTCACCTATGTGTGTAAATGGCAAATTATTATATAGCAAATTTTTAGACATTAAACCAGGTGTTACATATTACATTTACTTTTTAATATATGTCCTTTATACTTTATAGTGATTACAGAAATATAACCTCCATGAAGGGATGGACTATAGGTCTTGTGTTTATCCAGATGTTTCTACTGCTTTGAATAGATATCTGTTGAATAAATGGTTGAATAAGTGATTATTCTTAGCACATCTAGGCTCTGTCCTTCTTATTTCCACTGCTGCTACAATAGCCGCAGCCTTTTAAGTTCTGGCTTACTTTATGATCTTCCAAGGTTGAGTCAATTTTTATATATTTTTATATATATTTTCCTCCAGAGTTCCCTTTCCTTTTAATTCTCCTTTTGTATTATATCCATTTTCATACCTTTAAGTATTTTCTATGCATCATTGACGTCCAAATTTTTAATCTGAGGCCAGACATTCCTTTAAGCTCTAGGTTTTCAGCCATACTACTTACTTGATATCTCCACTTATATATTTCTTAGGCATCACAAACTTACTATGGCTAAATCAAAATATTTGCATCTAACCACCCAAAATGCTTCTCATCTATTCTTCCTTATCTTGGGGCTCAAACTGGAAATGTAGAAGTCTCTTTTGATGCTTATGTATCCATCATCTTGTATGTCCAAGATATCAGCAGGTCCTTTTGGCTACTTGCCAAAGTATTTTGAATTAATGTATGTTTTATATTTGTACTACGGTCTTTTTATCCAAGCCGCCATCATGTCATGTCAATCACCATAATATACCCCTAAGTGATTCACATTTCCTCTATGTTCTCATTTCCCTATTGAAAGAAATGGGAATATATCACCCCAAAGTATGCCTCTTTGATACAGAAAGTATTTTGAACTGAAGGCAAGTAAGAAGCAGTGAATGCAGCGAAAGCTTCCCCTTTTTTGTTTAAACGTAGAAAATAAATTCTCTTTTTACTAAAGAGAGACTTATCATCCCAGAGAGGATACCAACGGCATTTGCAAACAAACCCTATCTTCCTAGTTAAGGAAGAGGACTACCTAGCCCTCGTTGGACAACCCAGAGATCAAACCCTTATGTCTTGTCAATTCTTCACAAATTTATTGTTTAATGTGTTAAAGGCATAACAGCTTCCTGCTATAGTCACTTCTATGGGCTTCATTGTCTTGTGAAGGCTCCCATCTATGTGGATTTTTTTTTTTAATCTGTATGCTTCTCTCCTGTTCATCTTTGTCACTGTAATTTTCATAAACATCCAGTGACCCTAAGAAAGTTGAAGAAAATATTTTCCTCCCCTATACTATTTAATGAATAATATGATGATTTTTAAGTATTAGCACTGCACATTTAAGGTGTACAATTTGCTGATTCAACATGAAACCATCACCAAAATCAAGAAAATAAACATACCCTTTAGCTCCAAAAGTTCCCTTTATAAATCCTCATTCCTGTTCTGCCTTCCTCTGCTTTTGCTCCACCCGTAGTCAACTACTAATCTGTCTTCTATCTCTTAAGGTCATAAATTGATTCATAAATAGAATAATAAGTGAATTAGAGTATGCACTTTTACCTGTTTTTTTTCACACTATGTAATAATTGTGAAATTTCTCCATGTTGTTGCATAGATCTATTGTTGCAGTTGTTTTGAAAGGAACACTTTATTACTTTCTTATTTAAAGACTTTCCATTATTTTCTTGTTCATAGTGGATATTTGAGCTATTTATGACTGTCACATTTGTTTGAACATCCTTTTGGTGTCCATAGAATTTCCCACTTTGTGAGTTGTATATTTTTCTATTGCTGTTGTAACACATGAGCACAATGTGCTTATTGCTTGAAGTAACATAAATTTATTCTCTTACTGTTTTGGGGGTCAGAAATCTATAATGGGCCTTCAGAACGGCATTCTTACTGGAGGAATAGGAGTAGGAAACTATTCCCTTGCCTTTTCTAGCTTTTAAAAGACTGCTGTATTTCTCTTTCTTTCTTCCTTCCTTCCTTCCTTTCTTTCTTTCTTTTTAAGATTTTATTTATTTATTTGACAGAGAGAGACACAGCAAGAGAGGGAACACTAGCAGGGGACGTGGGAGAGGGAAAAGTAGGCTTCCAGTTGAGCGGGGAGCCTGATATAGGGCTTGATCCCAGGATCCTGGGATCATGATGTTTAACAACTGAGCCACCCAAACACCCCAGAAAGTCTACTGTATTTCTCGGCTTGTGGTTCCTTCCTCCATCTTCAAAGGCATCAATATAGCGTTATCTTTCCTTTCTGAATTCTCTTTCCCTCAGTTTCTCTCTCTCTCTCTCTCTCTCTCTGTGTGTGTGTGTGTGTGTGACTTGCAGTTATAAAGTTCTTTGGCATTCCAAAACATATCCACAGATTCTGGGAATTAGAATATGAATATCCTTGGCAGGTCCATTATTTAGCTCATACATGAATCCCCTCATTTTAAAGTACAATTAAAATTCATTCTTCTAAGCCTTGTTATGGATAGAGTGTCAGCATGTTTTTTAGGTTCCACAATCCAATCATTCAGACAAAAATCATAATTTGAAGAGAGGAACATGAGGAAGTAAGGGTAAATTTATCTTTTGTCACACATGATGGGATATATTTCTAAATTCTAAGAGGTAACAGTTGTGAAACTTCTAGATCCCAGTCCTGAACAGTATCAATGTCATTTCCTTGTCTATAGAAATTGAACCAGGGGCACCTGGGTGGCTCAGTGGGTTGGGGCTTCTGCCTTCAGCTCAGGTCATGATCCCAGCGTCCTGGGATCAGGCCCCGCATCGAGCTCTCTGCTCGGCAGGGAGCCTGCTTCCCTTCCTCTCTCTCTGCCTGCCTCTCTGCCTGCTTGTGATCTCTCTCTGTCAAATAAATAAAATAAGTAAAATAAAAAAAAATTGATCCACCAGTGTCAGAAGGTGGTAACGGTAAATTTTTGTTACAGTAAATCCATATATTGTGATGTGGCATTTTTTCCTAGGAAACTCTGCTCCACTCAGTTATTCTATGAGCTATCTAGAAACATAATTCATTACTTCCCAGAGTGAATTAGTGACAAATTAGAAAGACAGACTTTTTTTTTTCCAACTAAAAAAACTCTTACTGCTATGTAAATTGGTACTTAAAGTGGTTTCTAATCAAATAGCCTAAAGAATATGGGAATCTAGAATTGATTATCAGATCTGTTTGGGTTCCAGAGCAGTGAGATGGTGGCTATAATTAAAAAAAATTGATTTCCATCAGCCTATAGAATGAAATGCTATAATAATTAATTAAAGTAGTCCCTGATTTATTTGGAAAGGAGTATACATTGAAGGAAAAGCTTTTGAAGCAGTATTATTAGCATGAAGAATATAAGGACTGTCGAGTTTTGTGTATAGCTTTAAGATTGAAAATTATGAGCTTAAAGTCCAAAATCCTAGCATCAGGAACTGTCAGAGAATAAGAATTTTCTAAAATTAGTGTAAAAGAATCTCAACTAAGATTGAAAAGGTGACATGGTCAAAAGTCAACCTGAAAATGTCCCATGTTTTATTTTTTAATTAGATCATGACTTGAATTCCGACTCAACAAATTTCACTGTGAAAGAGAAAGCATTAGTAGGAAATGAGTGGGCCCTCTGATCTGTAATGGGGGCATGGAAGTGTTCAGTTCACCCAGAGTACTTTAACCCCCCAGACCTCCCTGATTCTCCTCTGCCAGCAAAAACAGCACCCCTTTCCCTTGCTGATGATGCTGATTCTCCTTTGTCTAATGACCCTAATGACATCCCATGATACAGTTACTCTCCTTAGAAAGCCACCTCTTACTTCCCACCCTGATGCCTTTTATTAACCTCATAACTAGATATAATTGCCTACATAACCCGTGAGGCCAATTATCAAGTCAAATCTTAGAGGAAAAAGGCTTACACATGGAAAGAATTATGAGATTTTACAACAATCAGAAAATACGTACCTATGAATAGATTCAGAAGACCAGAGGGGGGGGAAATAATTTAATTTTGATTCAGGTTAAATTTAGCCATAAGGGTACATTTACCAGACATCCCAGAATCGATGTTTAAACTCAAGGAGTCATCATAGTTCTTTTCTTTTTTTCTCAGTATTTTGAATTAAGCATAGATTTTTTGATAACCTATGAAAAACAAAGATGATATATTAGAAATCTTGTAATATAATGTAAATGAAGGTATGCAAAGCTTTAAGGAGCCAGGCGGTTAGAATAGATTTATTTTATGCATCTGCCTAACTACCCACTAATCCTAATTCTATTCCTAGTAGTGTGTCAGAGGAGCCTTTATCAAGATATTGAAAAAGACTTCACTGGGGCTAGGGCAAACATCTCTGAAACACATAATGACTACATTCTGTAGGCCAGGAATGTTGGTGTGAGACTGTGTCACTTAAATGGGCTCTCATTGTGGGAGTAACCATGGGACAGTACTCAAAAAAGGACAGTCTCCATGTGGTTCCATAGCAGATTGTAAGCCCGCAGTTAGTGCACGTAAACTAACAATTTTCATCTATCATTTATGTATTCGAAACTTTAACATCATTTACTCTATGTTAAATATTGTATGAAGTGTTAGAATAGTGTTCTGGAAAGCAGTATGCATGTTCTCTACCCTTGTTTATATTCTAAGACAATAAATTCAAGCAGACATTGTAATTAACCAAATCTATTGTATCAAAAATCATCACTATACATTATAATAATGTGCACATTTTTTTGCTTTAGGATTGATCTTTGCATTCTTAATAGAACATCAACATAGTACAATGAAAATAATTGTCATTAAATTATGATATATATCACATACAAATAATCTGCATTTGACTTAAATAATATTTACTACCAATTATGATAAGGGATGGTAAAGAGAAAAATACAAATTTCAGGAAAGGTTTCTAAGATATAGGTACTAGTGTGAGGTTTGAAAATGTGATAAAAGGCAGGTGATAAAATGCAGGTGTTTTGTGGATGGAGAATTATATCATGCTTGAGATTATTTTCTTTTGGAAAGTAATACCAGGAGAAAGAAAAGTATGGAAGACTATGAAGAATGAAGGCTGCAAGTAGAGAAAACCAATACAAAGATATGTGAAAGAGCTGGTCACTGCTTGGGGGCCATGGATTCAATTCCATTCAGATCTTTCAAAGCAACTGGGCATGAACCTCAAAATCTTCTGCACAAAGAAAGAAGTCCCTATCCCCTTTATTCAGGGGTTGCTTATGGGTGTTAGTTCCATTACACTTTCAGGTTTGCTCTTGCAGGAGGAAGAAGCTGGTTTCCTTTGGTACCCAGGAGTAGCATTTCCAAGAAAGTTATTGGTCTCTGATCTCATCTCAATTTAGACTTCCCATAATTGTGATTCCAATGATTGTATGCTCCAGGGTACTGGTCTGGGAGAGTGGGGCATTGATTTCTGTCTTTTCCTCAGTCTCAGGAATGCTCTTAAAATTATGCAGTATTCACTCAGCTGATTTTTCTTGAGTGAAAAATTAATCTAGATGCCATTAGAGTAAAATATACTTAGAAATGCATTTCTGTTTGAATATAAAACTGGTAATTAGAGAACTTTGCATATAAAAAAGAAAACTCTTCACCTGAAATAACCCACTGCCTGCTGTTCATTTGCATATCTTCACTTTAACAGTTAGATTCAAGCAGTCAGAATATGTTAATAGCTGCACCCATTTCATATCCTAATGCAGGAAATCCAATAGCTCAATGATAGGCATGTATGCCCCTTAAAGAGAATCTCTAAAATTACTTGGCAAAGGAAAAATATTTCTTGCAGCTCTGCACAAGTTCTCAGGAAGCCCTTTCAGGAGCTCCAGTGAACAGTCCATCAGCAATAGTTTCAAGCTGCAGAAATGGCATCTTTCTATCACAGGCACTATGTAATCTGAATTTTAATCACCTCCTTTTCTTACCATGTCTAATCCTTTCTCTATCCATTCTCAAACAGCCGATCAATTTAGCTTTACCTTATAAAGAAATCTGTTACATAAGTTCTATTCTGATATAGAAAAAGAAATCTTGTGGCAGCTAATGAAATGTTCTCGATTCAAATTAGGAAGTAGAAATTTAAAACTTAGTTAAATAACCTCATATGACTCCCTGTTATTATACTAAATCTCTATTTAATCTCATCCTCCAGAGTGCCTACCATTACCCAAGGCACTGTTCAAAATGAAGGTCTCCACACACCCCAAAAATGTAAATTTAGTCAGTGCAGATGTGACCTGCGTTTCAGTGTTTTTAACAGTCACAAAGGTGTTTTTGATACCATTTTGAGAAATCTGACTTTATACTGACAAAACACCTGACCTGTATAGTCTATGTGTCTGTAGTATAGGGGAGTTATATATATCTACATAGTAAATGTAAATCAAATATTCTCCTATATCCTGATGACTTCCTTCTCCCCAGTTACCAAACAGATATAGACAACAGGAGAACATAATAACTGCCAGTTGTAACTTGAACATTGTATCCCAAATACAAAGTGTTAGCAGAAGCTGCCAAATGCTTAACACCTGCATGGTTATTTGGGGTAGTATATCATGAAGTCAGTGCATGAAATTTCTCATTGGCCCAGAAGGAAATACTGTCAGTCTGTTAAGATCAGCTTTCCATATCACTTGGAGGTAATCATCCCCGAATATGAAAACTTAGTGCATGCATTCACAGTATGTGCATAATATTTTATATATGATTAACCCAAACTCTATTTTGTGTTTGTGTTTTACTTGCTTATTCATTTCTACATCTGCAGTTTCTGGACCTATAAAATACTCAGTCAATGTTTGCTGTTGAATAAATACATGTTCATAAATATATTTCTGGAAACTACAATATTTACCTGATTTACTCAGATCCAAATGGTATCTTTCTTTACTTCCTTATTCTGTATGTCACAACCATTTGTATTAGAAGCCTATTTTGATGGGGCTGGTGGCAGCATTTCAAACTGAAGATCCCTGCTCAGTGAGATAGTTTTAACACCTCGTTTCTTGAACAGTATTTTGGAAAACTTCCCAGTTCTACCTCCAAAACAGGTGGGATTGGGAAAAGATGTGTCTGTCAACAAGGCTCTATAACTACTTCAGTTTCTGTCGAGTAGTCCACCGGTGCATCTACTTTCCCTTCTTAGCTATTCAATATCCAAGCACCCGGCTGTTGGCTGATGAACTGCTCGCTTTTAGTGCAAGCAGCAGTCCAGACAGAACACACATGTCTCAACTGCCTACACGGTGGAGAAGCACAGGGCAACTGTTCTCTATAAGAGGAATAAATTGTGGCAATCATTTAAAAGGGTCAAACTTAATCCAAGTGAAAGAAAGGGCATCCCATTGCATTCAAATCCATAATTTAAAGAAAGTCAAGATCACTTTTATAAAGAATGTTTCACCTCTATCTGGTTGAAGGTGGTTTAATGACTGGAAACATAAACCTGGCACATAATGGCCAGCATGTCAAATACACAGAAACCATTATTAGACCAAGCATTTTGATTTAGATGGCTAAATGGGCTATGTTTTGCTGATCAGCCTTTCAGTATGAGTTCAATAAAACACTCATGTGACAGAGTTTCCCAAATAAAGGACATTTCATTCTTGGTATTTCAGTATATTAATATTGGTTTAATAAAAACACATTTGTTATAGTTGTATTTCAATTGTTTTCTAGCAATGGAATAAAAAATATGTTTTAGAGATGTTGATATGTCTAAGAAATAATTAGAAGAGCACCTGGACACTCTGTTTTTTTTTTTACAGAGGTTTTTTTTAAAGGTTTACTTATTTCCTTTTTATCTACATTTTTGCTCCCTTTCCCTATTTATTATGGATATATTATATATGTTGCATAAAATTAGAAACTAAATTAAAATTAAAAAGTACTTTAAGTATGGACTTCTTACTGATTTTGCTTTTCTAAAAAGACAGAATTTAACATGTATTGTAGGAATGACCTTTGAGAAAGTGATACTAAGAAACTTTTCTTAGTATCAAATCTGCTTCAGAATGTACACTGAGAAATTTAGGGAATTATTTTAAAAACAGAAATAATAAAATTGCACATTTCTGAAAGCGATTTATCTTTCTTTTTGCTTTGTCTCAGTGAAACCATTCTGCTTTTTTAAATTCAGAGTTTATATAATTTAAAGTAATTATGATAATGTTGATGTGATGTAAGTCATGTGTGCTAATATTTTTGACAACTTCTAGACAAATGGCTAAATTTTATAAAATTATTTTTCTGTTTTAATTCTAGAAATTAATTGAAAGAATTATGCTGAAATATTCCAATATAAGTTGAAATAAAATGGAAAAGTAAATAGATTTTTTAAAAGAACATTTCTATTTAAGTTGATATTAAGAAATAATATCATTTCACCAGTCAACACTTTTATAATGCTGAGATATAAAAGAGACTGTTATCTATAAGGAGGCAGATGTTCCTGAATTAATTCATGTATGTCACTGTGAATTTTCTCTTTAGGTGAAATAAAATTTATCATACTAGGTGTAAGGCAGAAATATTTAAAAAACCCTATGTAATTTTTCAGGCTTTTATAAATTAAGAGCAAGAAAAGGCAGGAATGACTTTTAATTAAGCATTCTTGTTGATGAGTTATTTTTGTTCTATCAAAGATATCAGTGTTCTTAATATTATTTTAATAAATTATATTTAGGTAAAAATAAAAAAAATTGGAAGATAAGTAAAATGTGTTTAGGAAATTTAATATCTATTGAATAAAATATCACTTAGAATATTAGAACCACACAAATTAGAAACTGTTGTACAAGCTAATACTAATGTGCTTTGCATTGTGGTAGAACGAACATAGTATTCCCTATTCATTAATTTATAATCTACTTGGAGAGATAGGATAGATTAAAAATAAATTAAAATTGTGTATTCAAGTAACTGCATTTTTTGATACAGGGTAGCACTGTGCTAGCATACCACATTCTACTACTATAAACTAGTATATTTCTTCTCAGTGAAGAATCTGATCTCTAAGTAAAAGGCTGATGAGTAGGAATGCTAAGCAATGGCTTCACAGAGGAAATGGATTCTGGAGGATTGTTGGTATTGGAAAGAGAAGTGAGGGCATCTCAGAGGTAGGATAGAGCGCAAAGTATGTGGGGGAAAGGTAACTAGGATTATAGAAATAAGAAAACTGACATGACTATGTGTATCTAACTGCTTCTTTATTCTAAAGGTTCTTTTAAATATAAGATATGCAATCATCCTGGAAGAAACCAGACAATATAGATTCTAAGAACTGAGAAAACAAAGATGTTTTCACAGAAAGTATTTCAGAATAGGAGGGTGACTTCTTTCACTTTGTTTCATGAAACACTGGTTGAGTTGGAATGAGCCTTGGAATGTTGCCAAATTTGCTATATGAATTCCTATCATTAGTTATGAAAAACACCAATAATCTGAAATTGTTGTCAATTTACCCTCTGACTGCACCACCCAGTTTTAAATGTTCTTCTTTCCATCTGAAGTTAAAATTAAGACAACAGCATGACAATTATAAGGAGTATCTTCTGCTTTCTTCTTCCAATTCATCTTTGTCCAGTAGCAGACTATTTTCTTTAAGCTGCTAAACTTAACGATATCATTATCTCCATATATTAACATTGTTAATGAAATAAAATGCTCCCCTTCTTTTTTTTTATGTAGACCATTTTATTCCTCTACTGCTTTATCTTCATTTCTTTTTTCTATCTGAATCCTCTTTCAAAGCATTAAAACAATTATTTATTTCTCAAAATGTCATTTTATGGTCCTGAGAATTCACAAACTGTTGAAAATCAAAAAGTAAGAGAGTGTGAAATTAAGGGAGAAAGGTTAAAAGAATGGACCCATTTTTTTCCTCTCTGCCATTCATTTTATTTATTTATTTATTTTAAAAAATGATTTTATTTATTTATTTGACAGATAGATATCACAAGTAGTCAGAGAGGCAGGCAGGGACAGGACAGGAAGCAGGGTCCCCTCTGAGCAGAGAGCCCCATGTGGGGTTTGATGCGGGACTCGATCCCAGGACCTTGGATCATGACCTGAGCCAAAGGCAGATGCTTTAACTCACTGAGCCACCCAGGCGTGCCTTGGCCACTCATTTTAATAAGAAGTCAAAAACATTTACTGTAGGTAACCAGGCAGTTCTTAAATATAGCAACCAAAATTAGAGGTACTAAGAAAGATAACCAGAGAAATTTTAGTTGAAATCTTGTCTATATTCTTCTAACGCTTAAGTTAAACACACTTTACTAAATGTGTCTGTCTTATTCAGATACACAAAACAATTTTCTAAAACTACAAACAGTTTTTGTTTCTTTGTTGTTTCTAAAACAACAAAGAAAGTTGCATTAAAATTATCTGTCGTTCTATTTAACAAAAGAAAAAGGAAAATTCTCAGATTTCTAGAGCTGGAAGAAATAGAAGAGATTACCTGGTCAATCTTGAATTATAGGTTAAAAAAAAAAGAAGCAGCAGCCTAGGGTAAGTATTCATATCTTTTCCAAGAAAATTCATGCAATACAAAGCTTAAAATTAGAAAAAAAGTATATAACTATATCATCTATATCAATATCTATCTATCTGTCTATCTTTCTATCATCTCTATTATCTCTATTCATCTGTATCATCTACCCATCTATTGAATCCACATTTCCATTTTAGTGCTTTTTCTAATATATCCAAACTAATATAGTTAATCTAATATAAAATATCTTACACATATACAAAGAAGGAAAAAGAAGGAGGAGAAAGAAGAAAAGGGGAAGAGGAGTAGGAAACAGAGGAGAGAGGGAAGGAAGAAAGGAAGAGAGAAAGGAAAGAAGGAGGGAAGATGGGTAGGAAGGAAGAAGGGAAAGAAGGAAGGAAGCAAAGGAGAAGGAAAAGTGAATGAAATAAAGGGAAGGGAGTTTTAAAAATCCCTTAAGTGGTCTAAGGAAATGTGAGAAATATTCTGCTATATTTGCTTAGTATGAAGAGTTTTTTTAAATCTCATTTCCAGTGAAAATGTTTAATACAGAGAAGTATCTGGTAGGAGGGGGCAAGTCTTCATTGCATTTGTACATATCTTGTTATAACATTTGCACTAGAATATATTTTTAAGGATATTTGTGTAATATCCGTCTTGTTTACTCTGCATCTCCCCTTATGGGACTTGGGCCAGCAAGGTGAACCAATGAGAACATAACTCATGCTATTTGTTATGCCATAGGTAATAGTCCTTTGTCTCTAACCCAGAAATTTCATGTCCTCTGGCATCATCTATGACACTGTAACAGGGTACATTTGTAGCTTGCAAGTATGGCAAAACCTCAAACCCTTTATAGTTTCTGACTGAGAACTGCTTCTCTTTTGAGAAGATCCTCACCTTCAGTGAGGATCTTGCAGAGATGCAATAGGGATATTAGATAAGTTGCCATTGTCTTTTTTAATGAAATGAAGCATTAATTTACTGTGCAGTCCAATGTGGCCAAATAACTATATTACTTCATTTGATGAATGACATGATAGATGGTGGACTCTTGAGCAAAAATAAAGCATACCTGTAAGGAGAATGTCATGTATTTTACCCAGATGATGGGCAAGCTTGGTTTTTGATGTTCCTGGGGTTGAGGGTAGAATTTCAGCCTCCAAATTTTTCAATCTCTGCCATTTATTAGCATTAAAGTTGTTCTAGAATCTAGCATCCAGTTGAGAGTAATTGGTAGCTGGTTTGATTGAACCTGCTGTCACCCATGTACCTGCTTTTTACAGCAAGACTGCAGATGTTAGAATATTATTTGTCAAGCACACAGTGAGATAAAGAATCTGGAGATGCTATTTTTTCATGCCACAAAAATTAGAGAGGATATGCTGAAAAGATAATATACTGTACAGCTGGGTCAATCTTCCAGGCCAAAATGGAATGTCAAAGTGTCAGTTGTGATAATTATAAGATACATTATGATTAAATGGACTTCCATCTGGAGCTCTGGCAGAAGAATTATGCCTTGAGAAATTATGCCTTGAGAGATGTAACTCAAAAGGCTGATGGCACTTGGTACTGAGTAACCCCTGAATACACTCAATTGGCTGTATAGCAGAATTCAGATTGATGGTCACTGACCAAATTTGGCACTCTGCTGAGATATTGCTATGATCGGCATTTCTTAATCGACTGTTAAAAAAAATAACATAGGGTCTTCCAGATAAGCTTAATAACTGAGAGAGTTTAAAACTTAGGATGTGTACTTTTAATTTAATATTTAACTTAGTCCTAAACAGATTTTCTTTCTACTCCCTCAGCTAGAAGCATCCCTATTTCTTCCCCCAAAAGCAGGAATTACATTCATGTTTAAATAATCTCAACAATTTTAGCAATTCTTTCCAAATAAAATATTCATATTTCTTTTTTTTTTAAAGATTTTATTTATTTATTTGACAGAGAGAGATCACAAGTAGATAGAGAGGCAGGCAGAGAGAGAGAGAGAGAGAGAGAGGGAAGCAGGCTCCCTGCTGAGCAGAGAGCCCGATGTGGGACTCGATCCCAGGACCCCGAGATCATGACCTGAGCCGAAGGCAGCGGCTTAACCCACTGAGCCACCCAGGCGCCCCAATATTCATATTTCTTATCCTGAAAAGACACTGATGTGACCTGTAGGTGATCCTGCCTCCTCTAACAACTAAATATCATCCTAATTAAATTTGTACTCAGAATTTGTGACAATTTTTAAAACTTTAATGTATAATTTCACTCAGTCAATAATATGTACTTTGCATATACCAGTTCCAAAATATTTTATTGAACATGACACACAAGGAAGAAATTTTATGGATGCTTATATTAAAATGCTTACAGACAAGTTTGGGATACATAATATATGTGTTTTAAAAGGAGCGATCAAATGTGGCTAGAGAACAAGATGATTGGGGGTATATTAGATTTCCAATTATAGTATTGAATATATACTGAATATTATCTGTAATAGTTCATTGAGAAGTATATGAAGAATGAAATTGTAACTTAAATACAAACCTTAAAACCATATGAATGGTCATGACTTCCTTCTCTGAACGGTATGTTACGTATGATTTTCTTGACTGGAAGACTTAATTTTAGATATAAATTTAAATATTATTTATTTATCTATTTATTTAGATATAAATTTAATTTATATATAAAATTTAAATTTATATATTTAAATTTTAGATATAAATTTAAAGATTATTTATTTATCTATTTATTTGAGAGAGAGAAAGAGTGACAGAGATTACAGAGGGTGCTGGAGAGGGAGAAGTAGACTCCCCACTGAGCAGAGAGCCAGATATGGGACTCGATCTCAGGACCCCAAGGTCATGACCTGAGCTGAAGACAGATGCCCAACTGACTGAGCCACCCAGGTGCCCCTAGATATAACTTTTAATTATGCAAAGATATTGCATTAAAAGATAACCTGCACATAGAATTTTAGAAGTCAATAGACTTAACAGTTGCATCAACATGACTGTTATTTATTGAAAAGGTAAATACTTATTTACATTAATTTCTACTCTTCTCACTAAAGACTTGTGCTAAGAAGAAAACAATATGCTCTGGCCTTTGGTAGTCTCATAGAAAATTATAAAAGTGTTAAACATATAATTAATATATCTCTTTTCCTTCTGATTACTGGATAAATTTGTATCCAAGCGTGTCTATTTCTAACAGCTTATATAAAATTTTGTTAAAATTAAAATATAAACTCCAACCTACTACATCTCATTGCAAGAATTTTTTAAAAATCTCATTTTTTTTCAGTTTTATTGAGGTATAATTGACAAAATTATGAGATATTTGAAGTGAACATCTTCATTTGATAAAAGTATACATTTTGCAAGGATTCTCCCATGTAATTAAGTAACACATCCATCACCTCACATATTTATCTTTTTTTATTTTTGGTGAGAACATTTATGTTCTACTTTCTTAGTAAATTTTAATTGTACAATACAGTGTTAGCAACTATAGTTACCACAATATAAATTAAATCTTTAGACCTGATTCATCTTATAACTTAAAGTTTGTATCCTTTGACTAACCTCTCCCTAAATCCCTGACTCTCACCTCATGGCAACTACTTTTCTACTCTGTTATTATGAATTTGACTTTTTTTTTTTTTTTAAGGTTCCACATTTAGGTGATACCATGTAGTATTTGTCTTTCTCTGTCTGGGTTATTTTATTCAGTATAATGCCTTCAGAATCCACTCATGTTATTGCAAATGGCAGGAATTCCTTCTTTCTTGTAGCTGAATAATATTCCTTTGCATGTACATAACTCATATCTTCTTTTTCTATTCATTCATTGATTTTTAAGTTTTTCCGTATCTTGACTATCATAAACAATGCTACAATGAACCTGGGAGTACAGATATACTTTCAAGATAATGGATTTGTTTCCCTTGGATATGTACCCAGAAGTGGTATTGCTGAATCATATAACAATACTATTGATCAATTGATTGATTGAGAAAACTTCATACTATTTTCCATAATGACGACACCAGTTTACATTTCTACCCACAGAGCATGAGCCTTTTTTTCTCCACATCCTTGCCAACATATATTATCACTTGTCTTTTGGTTGATGTTCATTCAAACAGGTGTGAAGTGTGACTTTGATGTACATAAAATCTCATTTGTAATAAGTAACATACATAACTAATTTTCTTTCTGGATGTTCATATTTTCTTCTCTATCTCTTCATTACTTAAATTAGAGATTGGGATTTGATTTTTACTGATTGTAGTATCTTGCTTTTTTTTCTTTTCTTTTTCTTCTCGCATATTGTATTCTACCTGAAGGATGTAGGATTCCATTGACAGATGAAAATTGCATAAAACATAGCAAAGGATTGGTGTATTTCGGTCACCTGGGTGGGTTAAAGCCTCTGCCTTCTGCTCAGGTCATGATCCCAGGGTCCTGGGATGGAGCCTCACATAGGGCTCCCTGCTGAGCAGGGAGCCTGCTTCCTCTTCCTCTCTCTCTCTCTCTACCTGCCTCTCTGCCTACTTGTGATATCTGTCTGTCAAATAAATAAATAAAAATTTAAAAGAGGACTGGTGTATTTTTAAATAGTTCTTAAGCATCTTTTCCCCCCCATTGCTTTCTTTGAATATATGCTATCTTCTTGGCAGGTTTATTTATTAAAATGTACATTTTCCTATCCTTTATGTTAAATGTTCACCTTGTTCTTTTGAATTTAGCTCTCTTTGCTGATTTTCTAAAGCTCGTAAGAAATGCTGGCAATATGGAAATGAGGTCTGGCAGAGGGGTGTTGAGATCTCCTGCTACTCAGAGATATAAAATAGATAAGGCCATGAAACAAAATGTCCTTCTGGGTATTGGCAATTGTAGTGCAACTTTTATTGCAGTTATTAGCCTCTAAGTACAAAGACTATTTTGTGGTTGTGCAGCTGTTCCAACAGATTGTCTTCTTCAGTGAAGTACAAGAAGTGATAGGAAGTTGGTATTTGTAAGTGAAATCTGAATTTAATTATTTCTTAATTAAGAAAATGTTGTTTCATGATACAAAAACACAATACAAGAAAATAGAATCAAATGGCTGAAGAGATTTAAAAAGAATAAAAAAACAACAACAACAGAGAAACACAATATGAAACAAAATTTAGAAAGTGCATGTCAGTGAAGATAAAGAATGGTGAGAGATTTAAAGAGAGACCTGACAGAAGATAAGTTATATCAGGTGCAAAAACTCATCATTTTGTTTTATTGCTTTTCTGACATTAATTATAAATGACAGGTGACCTGTCAGCTAAGTACAGTGTGTTCATAGAGACTATAAGAAAGTTTAATATCCTCCAATAATTTGACTGGGAACAAAGCACAAAATTCAAGTTAATTTTAGCAAGACTATATTACAAATAATGGTGTTAACAGTAATCAACTATTCAAAACATTTTATGAACATTTGCTAATTAATCCTTGCACTGTTGATAAATAATGTTTTCCTTTACCAAGACACAAAATGAAACAATTCATATTACTAAATCTGTAGTTTCCGAATTTGGGGTAGTACTAATGCTTTCCCCTTGTTTTCTCCACATCTTCATAGTATAAAAAACACACATATTTGGAATCCAAAAATGTAAATAAATAATTCGATGATTTTTCTCATCACAGAGGAGTAAAACCAAGTATAAAACTAGGGAGCAGAAGCTGCAGTCTATAATCTTTCAGTTCACATCTCTTCATCTACTGACCTTCCAAAGTCCAAATTTGATGGTTTCTTAATCAGATAATTTACTAGAACTCTATCATTCCTTCTCTATGTGTAATTTTGTTTTTATTTCAGATTATTTAATTATCATATGTTTTCTCTATTAGAAAGCACAGTCTATGAAAAGACCATGTTTATTTTGTTCAGCACATAGTAGGAATCAAATATTTATTAAAGAAATAACTTACCTAGAGACAAATGCAGATATTACCCTTTATGCAAGAGGAGATTCTCATGTGTACTAAAACAGAAAATGTAGGGGCGCCTGGGTGGCTCAGTGGGTTAAAGACTCTGCCTTTGGCTCAGGTCATGATCTCAGGGTCCTGGGATTGAGCACCGCATCAGGTTCTCTTCTCGGCAGGGAGCCTGCTTCCCACCCTCTCTCTGCCTGCCTCTCTGACTACTTGTGATCTCTCTCTCTCTGTCAAATAAATAAAAAAAAATCTTAAAAAAAAACCCAGAAAATGTACTTTATTAATGTGTTTACACTCAAAGTACTTAAGTAAATATGCATATGTGCATATATTTCAAAATTAATATGAGTAGAAAAGAACAAAATGATTTAAACTTATTTTTAAAGCCTCCCTTCATTCTTCTATTCTAAAGCAAATACTTTGAACAAAATTAAATATATTATTTTGCTCCTTAATCCTCAGCTGGAAGAGAAGGTGCTCAATTTTGAAAAGAAACATCAAAGATCATAAAGTAACAATAGCTACCATCTATTGTGCCCTTATTAAATGCCATTAAACCTTCATAATGGCAAACACAAAAAGCAGGTATTATTAGCATGCTTATTTTACACTAAGAGAACTGGGGAGCTAGTCAGTTATAAAGATGTTTGTTTTTGCTAAGGAGTATACCTTTTACAATTGTCTGAAGCTCCTGTATATTATTATTATCATCATCCCCATAATTATTATTATTATAAATAATTTTAGAAGAAATCTCCCATCTCTATTGATAGGGGATTGCCAACAGATATAAAAAAGAGAATTGACAGCTCTATGTCTGACAGTTGGGAGAGAATGATATTTACCAGAAGTCCAAAAAGCTGGTCATTTTAGTGATTATTCACAGCCATAATGATAAGTAAAATCTGACAGAAGATGTATACAGTGTGTCTGTAGAGCTGTAGACATGTAAATAGGATCAAAGTTCCTTAAATACTTATCCTAAATATTTGAAGAAAGAGAGCTACACAAGAAGGAATTACTGATATGCTCTCCTAGCTCTGGAACCTGATCTTTAAAAGGCAGCACTATATAATTTGGTATATGACTAATATTTTAAGGGCTTGCTTTTCAGTGAGGACAAATATTCCATATTTTATCAATATCTACATCACAAACAATGTCCCCAACACCTACACATCTGCTAACAACAAATATCACCTCCCATATCCCTAAAGATGTCTACAAGTATAACTTCATTATTCCTTAGACACCATTACTTATTGGGTCCCCTACATTATCTGTTTCTTTCTAAAAAGTCAGATTCAGTCCGATTTTTTTTATAAAGACATGAGTAATCTGTCCCTTGATTGTATAACCTATGGGCTTCTCTAAGGTCACAGCCAAACTTCTCTGCTTTTAATCTCTGGTGAACACACTGCCATCCCCAACCTCTGTAGGTGATGTTTTGGAAATCCCAGTATCACAATTCTTTTCTTTCTCCCAGAAACTTGCTTTCCCCACTCTTGAGGGTGAAGTAGAGACTCTGAATGTACTGTGACAGTAAGCAGTATGTAGTAAGCAGTGAGGGCTAATGTGGTAATTCTTACCTGTTAAACAGTGACCCAACCAACATATACTGGTATGGTTTGTTTAAAAAAAAAATCATGAAACTTTGAAATAACTCAAAGAGGACTAAAATACATTACAATATCAATGTAATTATGATGTTCAACTGCTGAGAAAGTTAATGGCTCCTTGATTATGTTTGGAACATAAATAGGAATTACTAAGGAAGAAATCCTTTCTTCAGAAGCACATGAGGTAAGATGTTCAGACAGCGGAGAGAAACAGAACACTGATGTTTGGCAGGGGGGTGTTATTTCACAAATTATCCTTAGGTTGAGATTTTAAAACTGATGGACACAGAAGGATATTGAGACTTTGATCTTCCTTGCAATATGTAAAGACAAAAATCCTTCCCTGATTTAAAAACAAAAAAACAAAACAAAACAAAAAAACAAAACAAACAAACGAAAAGTAAAAAGCAAAAAGAAAAGAAAAAGAAAAAGAAAGGAAACCAGTCTATATTGTCTATTTTGTACTTCTCTCCTTCATGTCAACTACCTTACACCAAACTATAGTATTTTCTCTCCTTATATCAATAGTAAAATAGTAGTAGTATAGTAATAGTGATATAGTAATATGGTAATGGTAAATGGTAACACAGTAATATAAGTAATATAAGTAATAGTAAAATATGCAGAAGAATAAGGAAAGATCCTATAATTTTCATGTACTGATTATAAGTATTATAAGTATGTATTGATTATAAGTTCAATATGAGTGAATAATGTGATCACTGCCAAAAAAGAAAACAAAATCTTAGTCTGGATTTGTGTATATTTAGTGCCCAGAAATGAAGAAGAAAATCATGTTAAAATACAATTTAAAAATTTAACCACATCTGGACTATCACCCAGCTATTATATACAGGCTTCCAGTAATGGAATGAATAAGTCACAGCTTAGGGGATATAGTTAATGGTCTTATATTAGTGTTGTATGGTGACAGATGATCACATTTGTGGTGAGCATAGTATAGCATATATATGTGTTGAATCACTGTGTTGTACACCTAAAACTAATGTAACATTATGTGTCATCTATACCTCAATTAAAAAAAAATATATGTTTAAAAATGGATAGAAAAAACTAAGTAGGACACTTCTAGGAATGGTATTCAGGAAAATAAAAATTGATAACATTGTGACATTGAAATATGTTTAAAAGAATGGGACTGTTTCATATAAAGAAATTAATATGAAGGGTACATGGGTAAATGAACATGATTTTCCAATATTTTAAGAATTAAAATATATCCATGCACTTGCAAAGTGTAGAGCTAAGATGTTCTGGAACACTATAGGAAGTGTTTTTCTTCTGTTATAGTCTTTCTGTTATAACAGAAAGAGCTGTTTTTTAATAATTAGAACTGTTCAGAAATTGAAGAGGCTTCTCTTAAACTTGTACTTTCTGACTATACTCAACTTAGAGGTGGCAAATGAACTGTCAGTGTTGTTGCAGTATAGATTGATGCATTGGGAGGGTGGGTGAACTGAGTGACCTCATGTTATTTTTAGAGCTCATCTCTCTCTCTCTTTTTCATATACACATCCACCCAAACATGCACACATGCATTCTTCTAATCTCTCTTACAGATTTTGTCACCATTCACATACAAACTTAAAAATTCACCCACGTTATGTGCATCTATGTAAACAGAAAAGACAGAAATATCAGAAGTCATTAGAGCAATCTTTATTTGAAACAAGATGAGGAAAAAAAAGCATGTACAATAGAGTATATCAACAAAGACACATTATCCAGTGATTACATTTGACAGTAAGTATGTGCATAAGAGATTATTGTAATGATCAGCTTAATCTTTGAAACTAAAGCTATTTTAAGCAGTAAAAATAGAAGGACATCGAGATCAGTAGCTTCTAATGTTATGAGCTAATCTATTTTACTACAGATTTGGACTTCTCTTTTCACCTGACTCTTATATACAGGCTCTTGTCAAGATCCCCAGTATCAGACCAATTTCTTGCTTTCTGATTTCTATGTGCAAACTTGTTTTTCATTTGCTTATTTCTTTACTTGAATTTAAATTTGTGTCTCAGTCCTTACCTTTGAGATCTGCTTGGTTCCTTAGTTTTTTCCCCCAAATCCCCACCACTCTTTGTTTTCCAGTCTATTATTCTCAAGTACCTCTTGAAGTTTTAGATTATTTAGATTATTAGATTATTTAGATTATTCCAGTCTATTATTTTCAAGTACCTCTAGAAGTATTAGATTATTGGGAATTTTAGATTATGTATCCCATATACTAGTTGCTGGTTTTTCCGGAAACTAATTCCCTATCTTTATATTGTTGTTTTGGACTCTGTACAGATCTTCCTGAAATTCCTGAACTGTTTTTGAAAATTGGACTTAACCTTTAAAGTCCCTGTTTTGGCCTCCTACCACAAACTGAACTATACTTACATTACTGTTTTTAATAGAAATAATTTTGTTCCTACAAAAATTGAAGACTCATTGTGTATCAGAGACATTATCTCATTGACTTCTTATAGCACCATCCTATGAACAGGTTTTAGTATTTCCATTTTAAAGACAATGACTAAATCTCCAAATAAAACTCCTGTTAATGTCTTGTACTTGTTCAGTATTTGAGATTATATATACTACACATATTAAGTATGTTATAATTCAAGTTATATATTTTAAAGTCAAGTAATTTGTTAGGCAAATAAAAATAGAAATATTCCTCCTGAATTTGAAGGCTTAGATTTCTATCAGAGGCACAAAAAAAATATCATAGATAAGCATGAGAAAAATTAATAGAGTAGTTCAAACATAAAAATGGAATGGTCAATGTACTATGGAATCTAATAGAAGAGAAAGAACTTATTAAGTCAGAAATGTAGAATGAAGTGTTTAGATATTAAAAATATATATTGATAATTACAAGAAACCAGAAAATGAAGGAACTTTAACAGATATGAAGGAATGTGATATCTAAATCCAGACTATTTTAAGATCACTTATAATTGGGCTTTCTTAGTTATCACTAAGTTTTCTATATTATTTATCATATATTTTTATATCAATTAGGCAAGTATGCAAATTAATATTATTTTAATTGTAAATGACATGTGCCAAAATGTGAAATTGGCTGAGATTAAGTAGGGCTGAAGAAGCAAAGTTCTTTCTATAACAATTTTCGTACACTAATGAAAAAATAATTTTGGTATTTTCTGTAGTACCTGAGGACTTGGACTCTTGTACCTACTAAAGACATAACATTAGAAAACTCGTAAGAAAAAGTGAGGCTATTAGTTTATGTTAGTTTCAATTTGTAATTTTTTTGGTGAGGTCTTAATAGAAAGAGACAAGCTTACCTGAAGAGTAACACCTATTAGCATAGATGATTTTATTTTTTTAAAGAAGCAAGGAGTATTATTTTTTATTGGGTAAGACTATGGTAACAAACAGCCCTTAAATTTTAGTGTCACATGTTAACAAATAACTGTAGCTTACTCATGTGGTATGTTGGCTATATTGGTTGCAGCTTTCTGGCTCTAATTCACTTCTCTTTCAACTTGGGATCCAGACTGAGGGGTGTAGTCTTTAGCTTGGGTGTGGAAAAAAGGATGCAAATGGCTTTTAAATCTACTACGTGGATGTAGCAGATCTTACTTCTACTTCTTAGTTTCCGTTAGCCAGAAAATCAAATCACATGACTGCAAGGCAAGGAGATATACTACTTTCATAGGGGTAGGAATGGCCAGGATATGTATATATAAAATCTCTTTATTGGTAATGAAGTAAATGCCTGTAAGCAATAATGCAAACTACACTCTACTGTCATGTTTTCATATTCATTTCCTACCTCTGCATGCAAAACACATTTGTACATATTCAGGGAAGATACTGTAAAAGTTTCATCCCATCAAGATGTAGATTCAAAGTCTCAGGTTTCACAGTAATCTATACATCTGGTCTAGATGTGACTGCTCTTGACCTAGATGTCTAAGAACTAAAATATGAGAATATAGAGTAGCCCAAGAGGGATAAATAATTGTCATGAATACTATGATTTATTCTAGTTAAAGATAGACAATAGTTACTGATTTCATGGCAAATTTAAAATACTGCTGAGCAGATGTTTTGATGTCCCATTCTCCAGGCTGTATAAAATATTTCTTCCTGTGACTCAGATTATATGTCTTATGATTATCTCTTGGCTTTGCCCTTTGGAAGGTTCTATTTTCCTTCCTTCCTTCCTTTCTTTCTTTCTTTCTCTTTCTTTCCTTTTTCATTTTCTTTTTTGTAAAAAATGAAGCAGGCATTGGAGATTATGCCATCTGGGGGGACAGGTATCTTTCCCAGCTAGCTTTCTGCCCATAAAAGTTGAAATGTCTTACAAAGTTTACCTTAATTACCAAAAAGAATGCTGATGAAATACCTTTAGGCAAGCAAATAGCAAATATGCCTAGCCATCCCTTGGTCATGGGGTCAAATTTCCCTTGGGCAGAAATCAGAAAGCTGAGATCAAGAGATGGGCAGAACCCCTATTACTATATTGAAATCCCCAAACCACAATTAGTCCAGTCCATGATTCGACAAATTCACTCATCTTTGATTAGAAGTTGAATAGAAATTGACTAGATACAAATACTGAAAAGTATCTAAGGAATAATTAATGGAATTCTATTGCCAGGGGACCTCTAAGCTGAGGGGAAAAAAAAAATGATACTCATATTCTATGAGAAGTCCTGCATCTCCACACCACCAACACTAAGTGTCAAAGAAGAGTGTACTCTGAAAGAAGAGTCTCCACAAAAGCCATTCTTTGTATTTTCCATTTTAGAAGACACCATGGGGGACAAAAGGGTCATCACCAGTTTTTCTTGAAAGCCAGTTTTTCTGTTATTTGCAATTAAAAAGTACTGAATGAGGAAATATTTCCCCCATTCTGTATACATATGTTACTTATCAAGATGCAAAGAGTTATTCTTCAAATCAAGTATTGCTATTTGTTTAACTAGGAAGATTTTTGCTGAAACCTTGGTAAATTTATTTTAGTATTTATAATCAATGTGAAAGAAGAGCACTGTAGTATGTAAAGGGATATTAGTAAATATTTCCAATCTTTGTCACTGAGAATATGATAGGTATTAGATTGCAATAACAATTGACACTGTTCATCCATTCGTGTATCCAGGACTTTTGCCATGTGATGTCACAGTTTCTCCTATTAAACAGGCAAAATAGATTTTCCTCCTCCTTGGATTGGTATTCAGCCATATGACTTGCTTGGACCACTTGAATAAAATCAAAATGTCATTTTCCCAGTTTCAAGTTAGAAGGACTTTTATATCTCTATTTGCTTTCTCATACTTCTACCACTACTAAGAGCAGAACATGCTTGAACAGGCTATGTCTCTGAAGAGGAAGAGAGAAAGGTGTGAGGCAGAACTTAGCTCTGAGATATGAGTAAACCCAATCATAATCAGGGGAGCCACCCAGATAAGCACAGCCTATATTAGCCTTCACCCAGCTAATCCACGTAGTCATGACATGTCTCTGACTTTTAAATCTAGCTATGACTGTATCTTGGTTTGCCAATGAAATTTTAGGAACTGATATGTAATTTGCAAATCTCTCTGTGTCACAAAAGAAGTGTGAATCATCAATTTGGATCTGTAAGTGGAGAGAAATAAAGCAAAACCACTGGAGAATCAACATAAGCATTGGGCAGAAATGAGAAATAAATACTGTGGCTTTAAGCCCATCCTAACTGGTAAAAAATTTTTTTTTTGCAAAATATTTAAACGTGGAAAAGTAATCTGTAATAGTCTGAAAAAGATTACAATCATTTATATTAGTTTATAATAGAAAGAGAAAGCAAGGGGTGCCTGGGTGGCTCAGTGGGTTAAAGCCTCGGCTGAGCCTTAGGCTCAGGTCATGATCCCAGGGTCCTGGGATCGAGCCCCGCATCAGGCTCTCTGCTCAGCAGGGAGCCTGCTTCCCCCTCTCTCTCTGCCTGCCTCTCTGCCTACTGTGATCTCTCTCTGTCAAATAAATGAATAAAAATATTTAAAAAAAAGAGAAAGCAGAATTGGCAATAAGACAATTTGTTATAAAGATACTTAGCCAATTAAAAATAGCATAAAATAAAAATAAATAAGCAATTTCTCATGCTCTGATGAAGTATTTCAAATTTGATCTCATAACTGTATAGTTAGAATAAACAATAATGGTTTATTTTCTTTAAACAGGCAATTAGAACATTTTGATATAATGTATGAAGCCTTATTTTCTCACTAAATTCTCTCAAGTATTAAATTTTTATGCCTATTTTCTTACAAAATAAAAATCCAGATATTTTCTTACAAGTTCTATTTCATCATGTCCTAATTCTTATAACTAGAGGATAAAAATAAACCATATTACAATAAACATACGAATATTTAAGGATGGTTATCCAGAAATAAGATGGACACATATCCACATAAACCAGGTGCTAAAATAAACTGCTCCTTGCTAAATATTTAATATCAAATGTTAGTTAAATATTTAATATCATAAATATTTTGCATCCATTCTAATTTTTTCAAAAATTTATGTGAGTTAAATATGATTATTACCAGTTTTATGGGGACCTATAATCTATATAACCTGGGACCCGTGTTTTACCAGGTTCTATTTTGTTCCTCCTCTGGACACACCCTTCTCCAAGGTGGAAAGTCTGAGGGCTCAGTGGTATGTCACTACTTGTCCCTCACATTTTTTAACTACGGACTATGCTCTGAGTAAATCTGGACTCTAAACTGTCTGTCCAAAATGCCAATGTCCACTTCCATTTCCACTTCCACAACCATGCTCACTAGTTTTAATTCTCCTAAATGCTTACTGTGCTGTTAGAGTTGGTGTGCACAACTCTAGTTCCATGTGAAGATCAAGTGGCAGCTGCTTGAGACAACTGTAGCTAGAGGGTGAAGGTTCTGGCTGAGGTTCCCTCACATGCCTTGAAAGGCCCAATGTCATCTAAGGCAGAGCTATGTGTCCAAAGAAAAGTGAGATGGACTGAGGACCAATTTCCCCACTCCACTGTACATGGCATAGAATTCTGAGAGTCCTGAGAATTTTAAATTGAAACCTGATCTTTCAAATCACCTTGTGATGAACTTGTGCTATACTTATGATGGTAGAGGATATAAAATAATTTGTTTAACCATTTATTAGTTTGAATTAGTACTTTAAAATCAGACATATGGCAGTTGGGTCTCCGTTAGTACTCCTGCCCATTGTACAAATGAAGTGACTCAGTTTGGGTTAAACCAATTGCTCAATTTCCAATGGCTAGTAAAGGACAGAGTAGGGATCATAATGAAAACCCATAGTATTTTGAAACTCTATATGCTTGCCCATTTTAGTTTCACACTGTCCATAAATGGAATGATGAAGCAAAGCAGTTACAAATGTGTAGAGAATTAGAAGAGTGAAAAGTTGTTTGATACGTACCAAGGAAATTACATATTATATATGTCTAATTATGAGTATTTTTTATATTTTCAAGTTTTTATTTAGATTCCAATTAGTTAAAATACAGTGTAATATTGGTTTCAGGTGTAGAATTTAGTGATTCAACACTTACAGACAGCTCCCATTTAACCCATCCCTCTTCCCACCTCATCTCCAGCAACTTCAGTTTGTTCTCTTAACTATAAAAGTCTGTTTATGGTTTGCCTCTCTCTTTTTCTCCTATGTTTATCTTTTTATCTTTTTTGCTTGTTTCTGAAATTCCATATATGAGTGAAATCATATGGTATTTGTCTTTCCCTGACTCACTGATTTTGCTTACCTTAATACACTTCAGCTCCATCCAGGTCATTGCAGATGGCAATATTTCATTCTTTTTTATTGCTCCATAGTATCCCATTGTATATACATACCACCTCTTATTTATCCATTTACCAGTTGATGGACATTTGGGCTCTTTCCATAATTTGGCTATTGCTGATAACCCTGTTATAAACACCAAGGTGCTTTTGCCCCTTTGAATCTGTATTTTTGTATCCTTTGGGTAAAACCTAGTAGTGCAGTTGCTGGGATGTAGGGTTGCTCTGTTTTTAACTTTTTGAGGAGCCTCCATACTGTTTTCCAGAGTGGCCACACCAGTTTGCATTCCCACCAACAGTGTAATGGGACTCCCTTTTTAAATGCATCCTTGTCAACATCTACTGTTTACTGTGTTGCTAATTTTAGCCATTCTGATAGATGTGACGTGATATTTTATTATAATTTTGATTTGTATTTCCCTGATGATGAGTGATGATGGTGACCATCTTTTCATGTGTCTGTTAGCCATCTGAATGTCTTCTTTGGAAAAAATGTCTATTCATGTCTTCTGCCCATTTTTGAACTGGATTATTTGGTTTTTAGGTTTTGGATTTGATAAGTTCTCTATAGATTTTGTATACTAACACTTTATCAAATATGTCATTTGCAAATATCTCCTCCCATTCCATAGGTTGCCTTCTGGTTTTGTTGAATGTTTCCTTCACTCTGCAGAAGATTTTTATCTTGAAGTCCCAATAGTTCATTTTTGCTTCTGTTTCCCTTGCCTCTGGAAACATGTTTAGTAAGAAGTTGCTATGGCCTGGGTCAAAGAGTTTGCTGCCTGTGTTCTCCTCTAGGATTTTGATGGTTTACTGTCTCACATTTAAGTCTTTCATTTATATTTGTATATGGTTTAAGAAAGCAGTTGGGTTTTCATTTTTCTGTATGTGGCTGTCCATTTTCCTCCACAATATGTTGAAGAGACTTTTTCCTATTGGATAACATTTCCAATTGGATATCCCTTGTTGAAGATTAGTTGGCCATATAGTTATGGGTCCATTTCTGGTTTTACTATTCTGTTCATTGATCTCTGAGTCTGTTTTTGTGCCAGTACCATACTGTCTTGAAGACTACAGCTTTGTAATATAGCTTGAAGTCTGGAGTTGTGATGTCTCCAGCTTTGGTTTTCTTTTTTAAGATTGCTTTGGTTTTGGGGTTCTTTCATGGTTCCACACAAATTTTAGGATTGTTGGTTCTAGTTCTGTGAGAAATTCTGGTGGTATTTTATAGGGATTACATTAAATTTATAGATTGCGTTAGGTAGTATAGATATTTGACATTTGTTCTTCCAATCCATGAGCATGGAATCTTTCCATTTCTTTGTGTCCTCTTCAATTTCTTTTATTAGTGCTTTAGTTTTCAGAGTACAGGTATTTCACCTCATTTGTTAGGCTTATTCCTAGGTATCTAATTGGTTTTGATGCAATTATAAATGGGATTGATTCCTTAATTTCTCTTTCTACTATTTCTGTCTTATAATAACTTTAAATCAAGTCCATTCTTTTCATCTAACATATCTAATAGTTGTTTTGCTATTTCTGGTTCTTAAAACGTTTCTAGCAATTTTCAAAGTACACTTACATCAGTATAGTGTCAAATTTAAGAGATTTTGGAGATTCCACCTCCATGTTGGCCAAATGGTTTACCAACTCGATTATAAATTAATCTCAAATTAATGTTGCTTCTGATATTTTATACACTCCTATATTGTCTTTAAAATGTATTTTTAACATATTTAACCTCCTTTTATTTCTTAATGACTTATTTCAAATATGAAATGCTTTTTTACCAAATAGAGCTTTTCTTATAAACAAATAATTATTTTCAGTCCTTTGACACACTAACATACATTTATAACTTTCAATTAGCAATAATCGCACCTCGGATAAACCTCATTGGCTACGATACTGCCACTGCGCAAAGCTCATTTATAACTTTCAGACGGCAGCTCCAGAACATCAAAACAATGGCATGCAGAGTGAAAAGGGGAAGATAAAGTTTCACACTGTCTCTCTTGACAATAGACAGGAGTCATGAGAAGAAAACTGATAGAGATTATCTACCAATTAGTTGTATATATAATAGAACTGAAAATAGTTAAGTTGTTTCTAATGTAGACATGGTAAGTTATATATAATAAGGTCTCAGTAGGTTGGAAACAAATCAAGTAAGTCAGTGTTTCTAACCAAGGGTACAGATGATAAATTTTTGGCGACCTGCTAAAAAATACATGTGCTTAGGTCCCATTACAAACCTATTGAATAAGCATCTCCTGGAATTCATGAGGAATAGAAACATGCTCATTATAGCTAAAGACAATTTAAAATTATGTCATAGATAAGTTAAATTCTATGAGGCCACAGACTGTGCCCATTGGATAGGAAATAAAACACCCAATTCATGTTATGAACTTGTGTTATCTAAATAACATAATGTCTTAAAACCTCAGTATGATATTATAAGAAACCAAATTCAATGAAATTTAAGAAAATAAAGTAACTTTTCTATATCTCAACTTTTGTATGTATGAAACCTTGAGATTCTGGGTAGAAGCCTATTGTGATTTCTGAAATTACCCAAGAAACTTCACTGCACTGAAATCACAGTTTAGCAAAAGCTCATCCACAGCATTTTCATCTCTAGAGCATAAGGTCATTTTGAATACAGCAATATTGGAGAATTTAAGTCAGTGTATCATTCCATTATCCTCAAAGTCAAAACTATGCCAAGGTAAAAACTAAGAAGACAAACTTGATCAATAATTTTTTGTTTGATGACCACTCCCTTTGACTCTCTCAGAAGTGTCCCCTTATATTTTATTAATTTCTCAGACTTATAGAAACTTTGATCATGAATTAAAAGAAATTTTGGGAAATTTCCTTACCAAGATCAGTCATAAAATAGATAATATTTATTGAGTAGTTAATGTGTGCCAGCTACTCTCCTGAATGCTTTGTATGAATTAGCTTATTTAATCCTTTAACAACTCATTAAATATTTTATTATTTCATTTTGTAGAGAAGGAAACTGAGTTACAGGGAACTTAAGTAAGGGGCCTCAGTTGTCTTACTGGTAGTAAGTAGTAGTAGTAATACTGCCTGGTATTTGAAGCCAGGCAGACTGGCTTAGAAGTTTGGGCTTAGAATCATGTGCAAAGCAGAATATATATATTTTTCATTTGACTGGAAGAAGCCCAGAAACATTATTTACTATTCTTAAGGTCACGTGATGTGGAACTGGTGTTTCCTTTCCCTGTGCTCTTAAAGCTGTAACACACCACCTCCCTCTAATCTTTTACCGCACTCTTAGGCACACCACCTCCCTCTAATCTTTTACCTTGGGCACTCTGTCATCTGCACAGTAGCACTCAAGATTTATCATCTCCATTCTATTATGCCTTGCATTGAAACATACATGTCTTGTGTTTCTAGCCACAAAGACAAACTTTCTTTGCCTTTAAAGGAGCATGACTAATTGGATCTATTACTCTTATCAGAAAGAGGGAGAAGAACTATATCTCCATAAAGAAGCAAATATGCATCTAAACATAAACTGCTGGATTTTGGTAGAAAGTCTAGCAAAGCATGCTTAGCAAGAGGATAAATCCTCCAGACACTTGCCCATTTATCTCTTTAGCTGGGGAGCAGGAGAGTAGAATTTTTTCTATTTCTAAGCTATTGGTAATATCTCCTGAGGTCAGGATTAGAAATGCTCCTGCTTACAAATAGGTAGTTAACAAATCAAGAGAATAAGAGGCAAGTGGGTGGTCACTTGTGCCCCTAGAAGAACATATTGGATAATGATTTCAGTTCAAACCACATTTTCTATTAATTTCTTTTGTTTTATAAGAAACACAAATCATTTTAGTCACTTATGTATTTTTCCATTGCTACCAACATGGACTCTATATTGTAAAATTTTTCTTTGTTTCAAACATATTTATTATAAGATATCTAGAAAATAAATTTATTTTATTACTGGTAATGCTGATTTTGTTTTGTTTTACTTTGTTTTGCTCTACATCTACATGTAGAAGATTAGCCATAGAGGATTAATCAGTGTTGAGGAACTGCGGTTATATTAAGGACAATTCATTTTAAAGAAAAAAAAAAAAGTTCAATAAAAATGAGAGCCAGACCAACAGACACATGAAAAAGTGCTCCACATCACTTGGCATCAGGGAAATACAAATCAAAACCACAATGAGATATCACCTCACACCAGTCAGAATGGCTAAAATTAATAAGTCAGGAAATGACAGATGCTGGCGAGGATGTGGAGAAAGGGAAACCCTCCTACACTGTTGGTGGGAATGCAAGCTGGTGCAACCACTCTGGAAAACAGCATGGAGGTTCCTCAAAATGTTGAAAATAGAACTACCCTATGACCCAGCAATTGCACTACTGGCTATTTACCCTAAAGATACAGACGTAGTGATCCAAAGGGGCATGTGTACCCGAATGTTTATAGCAGCAATGTCTACAATAGCCAAACTATGGAAAGAACCTAGATGTCCATCAACAGTTGAATGGATAAAAAAGAAGTGGTATACATAGACAATGGAATACTATGCAGCCATCAAAAGAAATGAAATCTTGCCATTTGTGACAATGTGGATGGAACTAGAGGGTATCATGCTTAGTGAAATAAGTCAATCAGAGAAAGACAACTATCATATGATCTCCCTGACATGAAGATGTGGAGATGCAATGTGGGGGGTTAGGGGGATAGGAGAAGAATAAATGAAACAAGATGGGATTGGGAGGGAGACAAACCATAAGTGACTCTTAATTTCACAAAACAAACTGAGGGTTGCTGGGGAGAGGGGGGGTTGGGATAGGGGGAGTGGGGTTATGGACATTGGGGAGGGTATGTGCTATGGTGAGTGCTGTGAAGTGTGTAAACCTGGTGATTCACAGAACTGTACCCCTGGGAATAAAAATGCATTATATGTTTATAAAAAATAAGAAATAAATAAAAAATTTTAAAAAAAGGAGCCAGAATGCAATCCTCTTTTCCCTTAAAATAATAATTTAACAACCATAATTATTCACTGTCCAAAAACATAATGTCCAAATATTCAGGAGATTTCAAATTCTTATTGACTGCTTTGTTTGAAAAATGCGTTTAAATAAAATTATTTTTCTTTTACCCAAATGTATTTTAAAAAGTTAAAATATTTGAGATGCCTGGAGGCTCAGTCAGTTAAGTGTCTGCCTTCAGCTCTGGTCCGGGTTCTGGGATTGAGTCCGACATTGGGCCCCTTATTCAGCGAGTAGACTCTTTTTCCCTCTGCCTATTGCTCCCCCTGATTTAATTTCTATCTCTCTCTCTGACAAATAAATAAATAAAATCTTTTAAAAAATGAAATATTTGGGACAGCTCGGTGGCTCAGTTGGTTAAGTGTCTGTCTTTGGCTCAGGTCATGATCCCAGGGTCTGGGATTGAGTCCTGCCTCAGGCTCCCTGCTAAGCAGGGATCCTGCTTCTCCCTGCTTATGCGTGTTCTCTCTATGTCACTCTGCTTATGCGTGTTCTCTCTATGTCACAAATAAATAAATAAAATCTTCAAAAAGAAAAGATAAAATATTTAGAAAGACTCTGAATTAAAGTGTTACATTGAATTTAAAAAAGGCTTGATTTTCCTTTAAAATTAATTTATGTGCATAAATGATTCCCAAAATTCCATTATATTTCTACAAAATCAGAGTAAAATTAAGGCAATTATCTAGATTAATTCAGGAAAACACACTGTTTTCTAAGAAGAAAATGGTTTCTTAGATTTATGTTATCCTGCTTGACTATATAAATTTTTCAGAAAAATGCCCACACCTTTCATCTTTTTCAGCATTTATGTTGGTATTTTAGTTTTAAATATAATTTTCTTGTAGTAAAATATACTATGATCTTGAAAGAGAATGTGTAAATTTGCATTGCTAACTAACAAGCTTATGCCAATATTTCACACCTCAACCATGAAAACAAGTTCTATTAAGTTTACATATAATTTAACCAGTTAATTTATAGAAGCACCTCTTCATAATAAAAGAAGCTTCATTTCACATTTCCACCACAAAATATCATTATTTATTAACAATGATATTATATATTTGATCTTTTATTATACATATTAGTAGAATTATCTGTGATTTAGTTGTATTTTAATTTATGGAGGGTCAATTTAGACATAATGAAGCTAAACCCAGCGAAATATATTTGTTAGAGCTTAAGATGAGGTTTACTAAATGATATGGCACTCTAGATCATATCCATAAGATAAACTATTGTGATCAATCATTTTATAAGGCACATATGCATATGCAGAAGAACTTTTACAACAGTTGTTTCAGAGACCATTCAACTTTTCATATTATAGAGATGTTTTTATATCTATGTTGCCTGATTTTGTTAGGAAGGATTAAATGACAAAAAGGAAATTGGAATTTAAGAAACCTTACTAACACAGTCTATTTTACAAAAAGATGTATAATAAAATAATCATTTTTCAGATTATGAGTTATTCTTCCAAACATATATAAGTTTTAGATGAAATTAAAAATTTCTACTTAAAAATCTATAATTTCTTAGCAAATATGGAATACTGTTTTTCAAGTATGGTGATACGTGTTTGCTAGCTGGGAGCTCTTTATTCTAGTTAATCTTTCTGAATTTTACATTCTTATCATGATATATATGGGGGAAGGGGGAGAAAGAAAGAGAAATTTGTATTCAATATAAAGTTATAATGTCTACTTTTATATTTACTTTTTTAAAATATTTTATTTATTTGACAGAGAGAAATCACAACTAGGCAGAGAGGCAGGCAGAGAGAGAGGAGGAAGCAGGCTCCCTGCGGAGCAGAGAGCCCGATGTGGGGATGGATCCCAGGACCCTGGGATCATGACCTGAGCCGAAGGCAGAGGCTTTAACCCACTGAGCCACCCAGGCGCCCCTACTTTTATATTTTCTAATACTGATTTATTTTAGTAAATATAATTGGTAGATCCAGACTAATTATAATAAGCTATTTTCATCAACCCCAAACTAAGTAGGCTTTAATGTCTAAACCTATGTAATCATTTTTGTACTGAACTTATGATTGCAATTTAATGATTTTTTTTACATTGTCTTGCTATTTTTAATTGATAACATACTTGATAATTTTTCAGCTTATCAGTGTTATTCTTTGGAGATTTTTAAGCTTCCACATATCTTTTTTTTTTTAAGATTTTATTTATTTATTTGACACAGAGAGAGAGATCACAAGTAGGCAGAGAGAGAGGAGGAAGCAGGCTCCCCGCTGAGCAGAGAGCCCGATGCGGGGCTCGATCCCAGGACCATGAGACCATGACCCGAGCTGAGGGCAGAGGCTTAACCCTCTGAGCCACCCAGGCGCCCCAAGCTTCCACATATCTTGATATGCCATCCTTATTTTTATCTTCTGCTTCTTAAATAATTTCTATAACTTGAAAACAGTTCAAAGCATTTTGCTGTATTATTTATATTGTTATACTATGTAGCATGTACATGGACATAGTCAGTTCAGAGAAAATCACCGGGGACATAAGTTATACATATAAAAACTTGGCTCACTCTCATGTACTACCTGGACTCATTCTCTACAAGTTTTACTCATATGTATTGAGAGAAACTGTGTTTGAAGAGCAAACATATTTTATTAAACTGATGTTCACTGAAGGATTCTATTGAGATTATTGATGAAGAGGAAAGTATATCAGTGACTATTTGATTGTTCCAAAAAGTTTTCCCATACCTAGTTTTCTTTTTTTCATAAATCTTTAATGAATTTAGCATTCCAAGAAAACACTCATAGTCCAGATTTCCTCATTATGAGGAAAACAAATATCTGGAGTTTGACAGAGCAAATCAACCATTAGTAGTACACTGTTTAGAGATACCAACATCATTTTTTGTATCTAGACCAAACATTGTTTGAAAAGTGATTTAATGAAGTAATGATGGATCAATTCTTAATTAATTAGCATTTTAAATTGTCAGAGGTCCATGCAGTCTTATTCTTATGTCACTTTCAATCATTTTTTGATAATAGGTTTTTATGAAATTCTCTTCTTAAAAAATGAAATCAAATTTTGTAAGGTTGTATCTAGTTACAGAAGAGAAATCCAACATTTTACTGACAGTCTCCATATCATTTGAAAATAAAATAAATCAAATTCCCCTGGTTATGAAAATAATTGGAGGAATTAAAGTTGCTCAATCTTTGTAATTATAAGAAGCATATCCTGATATCCAACATATCCATAGACAGCTTTTCTTTATGAGACAAGTATTATGAGAATTATATAGTTCTTAGTGTGAAGGGATGGATAGCATTAGGAAAAATAAGTTGTACTCACAAAACCATTACCTAGTTTGCTGAAAAAAAAAAAAAAAAAACCTCTCCAAGACTAATGATTTTTTAAAGCAATAAAACTCTCCTTTTATTTGTGCTGCCAATAAAAGAAGCATAGATCATAAAGAACAGGAGTTTTATGAAATGAGACTGTTTAAATAAACCTTTTTTCATTTTAACTGTGCTTTAAAGTTAAGAATTAAATAATCTATCTTCACTGTAGAGGGTCATTTCAACTCTTCCATTTCCATTTTCCACTTATTAAAGAAAAATCTAGACAAAAATTGTACTTTTTGTGATAATCTTACTGATATATTGGGTCAAGGAGTAATCATTAGCTACATCCATCTTCTATTTAAGTAATCATGTGTCTCTAAGAATGTACTTTAAATACACCATAAAAAAGTTTCTATTTTAATTCTAAATATCACTAAACACAAAGTTCAACTTGTTATTCTTTTAATTCTCTTTTTGTTATAGACTACTCTCTTTTCCCCTGGTATTTGTTTCTTATGACTTTAAGTAATTTAAGATCAGGAGTTTTATCTTATTTTGAAAGGATAAGACATGGTTAAAAAGTAGACACAAAGAAGTTAGGGGCTTTGTAAAAAGTTCATTGTCATCATTTACAACAAGTCTAGGCTGGAGGGACACCTGGATGTCTCAGTTGGTTAAACGTCTGTCTTTGGCTCAGTTCATGACCTGGGAGGGTTCCCTGCTTGGTGGGGAGCCTGCTTCTCCCTCTGCACCCCCCCCATTCTTCCTCTCTTTCTCCCTCTCTCTCTCTCAAATAAAGTCTTAAAACAACAACAACAACAACAAAAAACTAAAAACTAAAAACAAGTCTAGCCTAGGAAGTCTAACTTTAAGACCTCATCTGTGGTTGTTTTGCTATATGTGATCACACAGGAACCCAGGCTGACAGAGGTTTTAGCATTGCAAAGCTGTGACTGGTAAGGTCACCATAGCTATGTCCATGAGAGTCTGCTGGAAACAGAAAAGAACATGGAGAAGTTCATATGTGAGGTTCTTAGAGACCATGCTTGAAAACAGGAACACCATTTCCATTTACGTGACTAACTCAATTCAGTTTGCATGGGTCTTTCCTATTTTAACACTGAATTTCCCACATTGTAGGAATCCCCTTAGCTATGGACAGAAATGGTTAGTCTCACTATTTCCACTCACATTCCACTGTGGAGAACTTAGACACATGGCCACACCTAAAGGCTAGAAAGATCAGATATACCTTGCTCTGTGGTTAAGAGAAGAAAGAGGATTATAGATTTGACTCTTGGCAATTCATTCACAAGATCCTCCACAAAAGGCTAGAATTTATTAATCTTTAATCCAAAACCCCTAGTTTAGTACTTGGCTTAGAGGAGGATGTAAATAAATGCTGATGAAATGAAATTAATGACACAGATATATCATTGTTCCTTTAAACTTAAAAAAAACTGAACAGATATATGGCTTTCTATATAAAGCTCTGGTAAAACCCTTTGTTCAAGAAAAATATTTCTCTACTATAATGATTTGATATTATTAACAAAATAAGTTTTTTACCTTAATGCCCATTCTTCGCAGTCTCAATCAGCTACTCTTGTCTTTAACAAAGTAAGAAAACATATTTCCCTTAAATGGACTGTTAAATAGTACATTTAATCACCTCCTCCTTTTTTGACCTTGGAAGCTCATCTATATTTAGCTGAATGTGTAAGATTTAATCGGCAGGGTTCTTAGTAGAAGGAACAAGGATACAGATTAAGGTAACTGAAGTGTCATGCTTTAGCAGGTGCATGGTTTTAAGCATGCCACTTAAACTGTATGGACTTCAATTTCATTATTTCTCAGACTAGAATATTAATATACACCCTATCTATATCAAAGGTTATGTTAAAGATAAAATTAGACACTGTAAACAAAACACTGATGAATATAAAATATTATGAACACATTAGCTCTGCTTAATCATGCCATCTCCTTATTGTGAAGTGTAAAGCAGCATGCTTGCTTTTCAGCACTGTGATAGAGTGCAAATTTCAGAAATCTCTATTTATTAGCATTTTCTCACCATTGCAGATAAAAATAATTAATGAATCATCATGTTGTTGGAGACTTTTTTTTAATAAGACAAACATTTCAGAATGGAGAGAATTATTTTCCCATTCTTGGAGAAGCATTGCTTTTCTGAATATCGGCAGGGGAAGTTAGGTTGAAATGTTTTACAAGTTGCCTTCAGTCATAATACAAGCTTCAAAAATTATAGGATTATGACCAATGGAGAAAAAAAATTTCAAAATGATACATTTTTGTTGAATATAAAATTATCTACCCCTAACAAAAAAAGTATTAAGATAAATAGAAATATGGGTATATAATTGATGACAATCACTTAAACTGAAAAATAGATTTTAGTCAGTGCATAAGGTCAGCATTTTTATGTCTCCATTCCTTTACATTTGAATTAATCAGAGGCAGTTTGAGAGTTCTTTGTTCTTTGTGATAATATGAAAGAAACTGAAGAAACAGAGAGCAGAAAGCTAGGAAGAAAGGCAGAAGTAGGCTGAGAGCAAGGGTTTTAAAGCTGTGTCTCTTGGGCTACTCAGTTTCCAGGCAGGGAGGGAAAGGAGGAACAATAAAGGCAGGCTGAGCTTCTGCCATTGCACTTCAATGAGAACTACTGCTATTATTTGATTCATGCATCCTGATGAGAAAGATCTTTTCCTCCTTTAAGGGAGTTTGAAAATCTTTTTAAAAATATATTTTAAATTTTACTTGGAATTTTTGGAATAATTTACATGTTGTAGGAATTTCACCAAAGACCAACCAAGTGTCCTGGAGAAAGGGTAAACACATATTGAATTGACATAGACTACATTATGCTTTTATATAGAGAAGGAATATCAAGGAAATATCCTTAAATGAAAAAAAAAAGGTGCAAACAAAAGCAAAACAAATAAATAAATAAATAAAGTTCTTGTAGTTGAACGTATAATCAACTGCTGACTCAGTCAGGATCAGAGGAGAGCTCTGAAGACGTATGTGACATGGGATGATGCCGTTGTTCAGATCCACTGTTCAGATCCATGATGTCATTCACTATGGTCACCACCTAGAGAGTAAGCATCTGCCTATGAGAGGGGCTACATGGTTGGAAGTATCACTGGACAGAGAAGAAATAAAGTACAGGTATGATGGAATAGATTAACTTTTAGGGTTTGTTACTTGAGCTAAATAATATCAGTAGTTAATATTGATGGTGTGTTTCCTATGTGCTAGATACCTTAAAAACGTACACTCAATATTTCATCCAGATATTTCAAAATTATTACTCCCATGTATTAAAAAGGAGAATAAATTTTGGAACTTGGGTAATTTCCCAAGGTTACACAAATGATGATATAAGGATTTAGATCAGTTGAGCCAAAGTTCTTAACCTCAATACTATATTTTCTTTTTCTTTTTTTTTCTTAAAATTTTCTTTTTTTTTAAAATTTTTATTGTTTTATGTTAGTCACCATACAATACATCATTTGTTTTTGATGTAGTGTTCCAAGATTCATTGTTTAGGTATAACACCCAGTGCTCCATGCAATACATGCCTTCCTTAATACGGGCCACCAGGCTCACCCATACCCCACCCTCCTCCCTTCTAAAACCCTCAATTTGTTTCTAGGAGCACACAGTCTCTCATGGTTTGTCTCCCTCTCTGATTTCCCCCAATTCACTTTTCCTTTCCTTCTCCTAATGTCTTCCATGTTGTTCCTTATGTTCCACAAGTAAGTGAAACTGTATGATAATTGACTTTCTCGCTTGACTTATTTCATTCAGGATAATCTCCTCCAGTCCCATCCATGTGATGCAGAACTTGGGTATTCATCCTTTCTTATGACTGAGTAATATTCCGTTGTATAGATGGACCATATCTTCTTTATTCACTCATCTGTTGAAGGGGATCTTGGGTCTTTCCACAGTTTGGCTATTGTGGACATTGCTGCTATGAATATTGTGGTACATATGGCCCTTCTTTTCACTACATCTCTCTCTTTGGGGTAAATACCCAGTGGTGCAATTGCTGGGTCATAGGGTAGCTCTATTTTTAATTTTTTGAGGAACTTCCATACTTTTCCAAAGTGGCTGCACCAACTAGAATTCCCACCAACAGTGTAAGAGAGCTTCCCCTTCTCCATATCCTCTCCAATACTTGTTGTTTCCTGTCCTGTTGATTTTGGCCATTCTAACTGGTGTAAGTTGGTATCTCCATGTACTTTTGAATTTCCCTGATGGCTAGTGGTGATGAACATTTTTTTTTCATGTGTCTGTTAGCCATTTCTATGTCTTTTGCCCATTTTTTGATGTGACTTTCTATTTTTGGAGTATTGAGTTTGAGGAGTTCATTATAGATCTTGGATATCAGTCCTTTGTCTGTACTGTCATTTGTGAATATCTTCTCCCATTCCATGGGTTGCCTCTTTCTTTCATTGACTGTTTCCTTTGCTGTGCAGAAGCTTTTGATCTTGATGAAGTATCAAAAGTTCATTTTTGCTTTTGTTTCCCTTGCTTTTAGAGACATGTCTTGAAAGAAGTTGCTGTGGCTGATGTTGAAGAGGTTACTGCCTATGTTCTCCTCTTGGACTTTGATAGATTCCTGCCTCACGTTGAGGTCGTTTATCCATTTCAAGTTTATCTTTGTGTATGGTGTAAGAGAATGGTCAAGTTCATTCTTCTATACATAGCTGTCCAATTTTCCTAGCACCACTTATTGAAGAGACTGTCTTTTTTCCATTGGATATTTTTTGCTGTTTTGTCAAAGATTATTTGACCATAGAGTTGAGGGTCCATATCTGGCCTCTCTACTCTGTTCTGCTGGTTTATGTGTCTGTTTTTGTGTCAGTACCATGCTGTCTTAGTGATCACAGCCTTATAATAAAGCTTGAAATCAGGCAAACAAGATGACCCCAGCTTTGTTTTTCTTTTTCAACATTTCTTTGGTGATTCAGGGTCTTTCCTGGTTCAATACAAATTTTAGGATTGTATATTTTCAGTGCCATCCTGATCAAAATACTATTGGCATTTTTCAAAGTGCTGGAAAAAAACAATCCTGAAATTTATATATTTTATTTTAAATGCATGTGAAATTTTGATATATTCCTCCAAAATGAAATGGTTGTTTTTTATTTGATTTTCTTAGACTTAAAATGTAATAATATTTTATAATTTTAAGAAATTACATTGAATTAAATCTATCATTTTTGATTAATTTTAATTAATTATTTGGAGGCAATATAAGTTCAGTGTTTACATTCAGGCAGGCCTCATTGGAATTTCAAACCCATCTTCTATTCTTACATTTAATTTGAAGGCAATAGAATCTACTGCAAATGATGTTTTTAAGGTATAGATGATATACCACATAAAAGGGCTTAGTTGTGGGTCTGATAGCTCTGTGAATGTCCTCCTTGATTTCTATTTCATATTCACAATTTTCCTCTCTGTTTCTATGTGTCTCTCTCTTTGTTTCTCTCTCTCTCTCCTCTCTCTCTTTATCTCTCTTTCTATATATATATATATATATATATATATATATATAAACTACATTTATTTATGTAAGAAAGGCTCATGGAATTTATTTACAGCTATTATTTGTTTTTGAAATTCTGAACAGAATTCACACTAAGGTTAATCCCAATGGATTAATGGAACTTTCTCCTAATGGATGAGATTTTCATATTAGTTGGGTGAGTGCCATAGACTATTTGTTCTTGTTTTGATACTGTTTTGAAATATTAATACTTTATTTTTGTCTCAGAAATGTTTTAAGAATGGAATCCCATTTAGGAAGATGCAAGGAGAGAGTATTCTGTGCTCACTGCACTGAAAGGTTTGATACACAGAAATACAGAGAAAAATAAGAGGTACTGTTGGATTTTGACCTTCAAAAGATCTAAACATAAGGCAAGTTTTTCCTGCCACAGAGAAAATCAGATTCTAAATGGTAAAAGCAGAGGCTAAGAATCAAAAAGCAGTTAGATGCTCAGGAAGACTCAACAGGAGTTGTGGAAATGTATTTCTCACCCACTATGAGAGGTCAAACCCCCAGAGATGAATAAAATTCTCAACTAAATTTTGGAATCTGAGCAGAGGAATCCAGAGCTGTTTTGTTGTTGTTGTTGTTTTCCCAGATGGGACAGAGGAAATCAGCAACTTACTAGAATTCCCTCATGTCTTGCCATGATTCATTAATTTATGATTAACATGATTCATTATTGATCAACTGGATATGACATTGGCAGGGTCTATCCATGTAGAGAAATCCTGAAACAACCCTTCTGAATTTACTATAGACCCATAGTTACATGAAAGTGTCCCAGAATTCTCTGTGTTCTCCAAAAGAGCTACAGAAATATATGGAAAATGTCTATAGATTTTAAGAGGTCTATAGTCAAGATAAAGAGGATGCTGAGTGGTATGTGTGAGCTCTTGACCCGATAGGAATGAGGAAATGTCAAAGAATCCAGAGGAAAAATACCAGTAACTAGTGGAGCAGAAGCATGGAATAGCAAGGGCAGGGAATCCAGACAAGTCTTGAATGTGGACAGTTACCTCCCAGATATTTGATAAAATCTTTTGGAGATAGTCAGAGTAGGAAAGATATCTGAAGTCATTAAAAGAAACCTGCTTTGACTAAGTTTACAATTAGAAAGTTGGTAATGTTGCCAGTGTAATAATACTATGTTATTGCTCTTTTTATTGAAGTAAAGTTGATACAAAATGTTACATTAGTTTCAGGTGTACAACATAGTTATTTGACAAGTCTATGTTTTATTCCCTTTATTTCACTGACCAGAACTCAAGGACTCATTAAGTGCAAGGAAGACTGAAAAATATGATGTTCTTTCCCCGGGGGAACAGAAAATAGCTCTGGTGAGCATCTAACTATGTTCAACAACATGGTGACAATTGGTATAAAGACAAAAAAGTCAATTAATATTATAGAGATTAATGCAGAAAATGTGTAGAAAATATTTTAAGTATGATCTGTAAGGAAAGCCTGACTAGAAGACTTTTGTGTAGTGACTTGGATAAGGAAGAGTAAGTAAGCTATTCAGATAACTGGAGGAAGAGCTGTCCATAATAACTTCGATAGAGGTAAGTCATGGGTTGTGTTCTAAAAAGAATAAAATGGCTGTATTTTGATACAGGCAGTTCAAGTCCAAAAATGTTATAGTCCTTAGATCTCTTTTTCTCAAGGTCTTACCATGGGCTTGGACAAATATTTCTGTAAAGAACCAATAGTAAATAGTTTAGTTTTCATGGGCTACATGAATGTGTGTCTTAACTACTCAATTTTGTCATTATGTGTGTAGAAGCAGCTGTAGACAAATACTAAAAAGAATGGACATGACTGTGTTCCAATAAAACTTAATATAGCAAATAGGCAGAGGGCCAGATTTGGATCACAGATGATAGTTTTCCCACTCCTACCTTGTAACAACATCTACAAGATGCATAGAGTTCTAGTATCCTTTTCTTTTTTATTCCTCATCATACTTTTCAATCAAACAAATTATTTTATGCTTAACATAGAATTTGTTAACTGGCCTGACAAATGTATATTTAAGACAATGCAACATACTTCATACTCTGATAGGAATAATCAGACTGAAATAGCACATTACCTTAAGATTGGTTTAATATTTAAGAAAACTGTATTTTTGAAATTATTTTACCATAAAATGTAAGAGAAATAAGTCAATGGAGAGATTGAGTAAGAACTTTTGAAAGTGTTAGAGTTTTAATTTTTTCCCTGAACATCTGCCTCTGCTGTAAATTTTTAAAATGTTAATGCTTTAGATTTTTTAATAAAGTACTGTTATCTTTTCTTTTGACTATGATTAAATAAGAGACCAATTTTTTTCCATTTTATTTATTTTTTCAGCGTAACAGTATTCATTGTTTTTGCACAACACCCAGTGCTCCATGCAAAACGTGCCCTCCCCATTACCCACCACCTGTTCCCCCAACCTCCCACCCCTTGACCAAGTGAGTCTCAAAGTCAACCTCCACTACACTTAGCTCAAGGTGTTTTTTTATAGTTACTCTTGCAAACTCTCTTTCCATTTGACCTCAGAGCTATGGAAATACTAACATACTAACTTTGTGTTGAAAACAGTGTAATAGAAAAATGAACTTGCTAAATTAATGCTTGATTACCACATTGCTTATGGTCTGATTGGAAGGCACTGCAATTTAAATTTTACTATGTTGCAGAAAAGCATTATATATACTTGTGCAATGGGATTTGATTCTTTAACTGATGTGGACTAAATACATTGGTAATAACTTTGGAAGTTGAATATTGCATAAACACAGTACATAATATTAAATCATAGTCTTGATTATTTTGGGGAAAGAATCAGTTTTTATCTGCTTTTAGTAAAATATATACATTCTGAAATGTTCAAGTCAATGAGCCAATAATGGCATAAAGAAAACAAAACCAATACTTTATGTGTGCACACATAAACAGTGTTATGTGTATAAATATATAGTTCTGCCACTTCACTAAAATTGGAATAGCATATTTATCATTTAAAATGTTTTAATTTTTTTAATTGCTTAACCATAATAATAATCAAACTAGTTATATGTATGTATATATGTTACATATAACATATATATGTTCTAACATATATATGCTATATGGAGAGAATATCTTTATGTCTATCTTATGTATTTTATATAATAGTCCCCTCTTCTCCAGATTTTACTTCCCACAGTTCAGTTATCCATTGTCAACTCTGGTCCAGAAGCAGATGATACTCCCTCTGATGTATCGTCAGAAGGTCAATGGTAGCTTAATGGTGTATTACCTCTTCTGCTAAGGAGGACATGGGGGACTACTCTATATAGATCCCAGACTCCATCCACCCTATTGTTTCACCATATTCTAGGGCATTTGGAGGTTTATGTAGGAACTTTTAGGTTCCAGGAACCAGCCTTGCATCTCTTCCACCACATTTCATTATGTGTGTGTGTATTTGTGTGTATGAATACACACTATGCATATCTATAGATAGATGCCATATTTTGACTGGTTTGACTATTATTATACTTTGGCAATGGCAAAAAAAAATTCCTATACTATGTTTTTAAAAATATACAAATGATGGGGTGCCTGGGTGGCTCAGTGAGTTAAGTCTCTGCCTTCAGCTCCAGTCATGATCTCAGGGGTCTGGGGACAAGCCCCATATCAGACTCTGCTCAGTGGGGAGCCTGCTTCCCCCTCTCTCTCTGTCTGCCTCTCTGCCTGCTTCTCTACCTACTTGTGATCTCTCTGTCAAATAAATTGATAAAATCCTATATATATATAGGATTTATATATGTATATATGTTACATACACATATAGCATCTGCATATGAGTGTGAGTGTATGTACATATACACATGTATATGTACATACATATATACATATATGTATACATACATATATATACATACATATATACATATATGTATACATGCATATATATACATACATATATACATATGTATATGTACATACACTCACACTCATATGCAGATGCTATTTGGTTCCAGGCAAAATCTGTTGGTGTTTCTAAAGTTTTTGTCCTATTTTAAACTCTTGCTTGGGATCAGATGGTCTTAATGTTCATTTGTTTGGCAATCCAGAGAATACCTGTTGTATGACCGTACATAGTGTTAGGCACTAGGAACATTTAGAGGAAGAATACAAAATACTTGTACTTACAGAAATAAAAATCCACAGGTATAATACTTCCAACACAAAGTAGCAGAAAGAGCAGGTGAACTTTGTATGAAGGATTCTGATATTGTTTGGGTGCAGATACTAGCCAGCAGTGTAACATTGAGAGAGTTAATTAACATTTCTTGTTCACAGAGTATGCCCTGAAAAAATGGTGAATTATATTAGAGATTATATATCTGGAATATCCCATCTAATTTTAAAGTTTTAAAATTTTAACCATGAATGAAGGCATCCAAAATTGTCTCTACTTAGGTAACAACTTAACAAAAGTTGAAATTTTTATAAGATTGCATCTTGCCAATAGATGAATCATCTAGATTGATAATACATAAAGGTTTTCAATTTTTCTAGTCAAATATGTTTTTTAACTGAGATTTAAAACATATACAAGTAATAAAAGTTAAATTTATATTTTATACTTTAACCTGTGCTTTTAAAAAAGAACTACATCAGTAGGAAAAGTGGAATTTCACAGTTAAAAGAAGAATCATTGGGACCACATGACCAAATATAGAGAAATCCTTGCATAATAATTTAAACTTAAATAATTTAAGCATATTCACAATTTATTTCAAATTACCAGGGTAGGAGTACTGGATTTAAAATTAGTCCTAGATTACTTACCAGGCAAATGAATTTGAATTTGGGCAGGCCCTGATTTTCTTACCTACACGGGTTTTAGTATATGATCTTTTAGGTTTTTAAAATTAATGACATGTGATATGATATAGATAGTCCATTCAAAGAGTTCTCATTTGACATCTCTGAATTTCCCTTGTTCTTGTCCAGGAGCAGCCATTTTGTAACTGCCATTGTTTGTACATGCATAAAGGAGGGTACTTTTCTTTTCTTTTAAATATTTTATTTATTTATTTGAGAGAGAGAGAGAGAGAGAGCACGAGAGGGAAGAAGGTCAGAGGGAGAAGCAGACTCCCTGTGGAGCTGGGAGCCTGATGTGGACTCGATCCCAGGGCTCTGGGATCATGACCTGAGCTGAAGGCAGTGGCTTAACCAACTGAGCCACCAAGGTGCTCAAGGATGGTACTTTTCTTGTCACAAAAGGATAAATGTAAACCCTTAACTTTCGATCAATACATAATTTAAAAACCATTTGAAGAAGGAACATGATTCTTGACTGTTGACTTCTGATGAAAATTTCTAGTCTAATAAACAAATTATCATCCTCAAATTTTGCAGAATGAGAGTTAACAGCTTGGAAAAAATTTCCAGTTGACAATAATGAAAAAAAAAAAACAAAAAACAACTTTTGTAGAAATTTTGCATCTCAATTTTACAGAGAATATCTTCTGAAGAAGTATAAATAGGATGACCCTAAGTAGAAAAGTAATTTAGAAGAATTAGATTCCGAAGAAAATATTTTAGGGATACCTTATCTAGTGTATTCACTAATATCTATATCAATAATATATATTTATATCTATGTCTAAATTTATGCAAATTCAACTAAAAGAGTTTTCTTGACAAACATAAAATATTGTAAGTATAATTATTTCCTAATGAAAGTTTATGTCATGTTTTCATTGACAGAACTATTCTTTTTTCTTTTATAATAGGCGTATAATAATGGCATATTTTATAATTGATGGCATCTTTAATTTCATAAAATACAATAAAATTGCATTATAAATTATTGTGATATATGCAAAAAGTCTTGGCATTATTATTCTTACTCAAAGTATTTGCTCCAGCATCACTCAGAAACAAAAATAATAAGCCTAATGAAGAAGAAACAGGATATTGGAGTGAACAGGGTATGTTAGGAGTAGTTGAGTACTTTTATATTTTAAAAAATACATATGACAGGAAAATAATTTATGGAAACAAATGTAAAAAAAAAATGCCTGCATTACTAAGAGGAGAATAAACAGATATGACATTGATGGGAATTGCTATACTTAATTTCTCATAAATCTAAAAGCTATCTTGTGTTTCTTTCCATGTATTTATTTATTTTTTAATATACAGAATAATATTAGAATGCCACTGGGAGATTGGAGAGTTATATAAGAAAAATTAGATGTAGCATCAACATGAATATACTGACATATTCACTTACAAAGGGCATATTAGGATTTATTATGTGTTATGTTCTAGGTGCTGGAGATTTAGCAACAAACAAAACAGATGAAAATGTGTGTCCTTATGAAGCCTGTATTCTAAAAGGGTCAATAAACAAATAAATAAATGTAGAATATATATTAGAAGATGGCAAATGCTCTGATGAAAAAGAAGGGGCAAGGACACTTTGGAAATTATTGTTTAATAGAGGGTGGTTAAGGATATTCCTTAATAAGGGGATGACTGAACAGAGACCTAAAGGAAGAGGTAGTGCAAAAGTGCCCCAACCAGATGGAAAATCATGTGCACAGATTCTTTGATATAAGGAGATCTTTTGATACAATTTTGATAAGTCAACCCACAGGCTGGCATGGTCACCCATCCTAAAATTTATTTAGATGTGCAGTCAGAGAATTCAAATCACTCACCAATAAATATAAATGAAATACATTTAGTGCTCACATCAAGTTGAAGATTTTCTGGAAGGAAAGAGCTCACAGAGGAGTCTGAAAAACAAAGAGGGTGACGGATAGTTTCAGATTTTTTACTGTGAGTAGGTGATGTAATTTGAATGGGGCTTCTCATGTGAACTAGAGGCTTGGCTGTTTGAAATTCCCACCAGCCTGCATAGGCAAACAGCATTCACAAGTGGGTGGTCTTCTTAAGTCATAAAGGTGGTGAGGTGTCAGGGTGTTAGGAATGAAGAGGGAGACAGGGAGCATAGTTAGGGTGAAACATCAATGACAGAGTAATGTTCTTTATTATAGAAAATTGATCTAATTTCAAAGTAGGTATAAAGTACTTTATCAACATAATATCCTAAAAAGTGTTAAAACATAAAAGATTTATGAGTATTTCAATGAATGATAAAATATTTGTTACATAAAAATGTTGCAAATAAAATCGTTAAGAAAACCAGTAGTTTGGACTAATGAACACAACTGTTTAGTGTTTGCATATTTCAAACTGTTTTGCATTTTTAACAATTCCAGACTGTCCAATTATCTCACATTTTTTTTCTCTTTAACACCTGACCTCTAGCACCTCTCAAATGAGAAATAATATAAAATTAAATTAATACATACACTTATAGATATATAAAAAATTCAGAGAATTTTACAGATAGTTGATAAAGAAGTCACCAAACTAGGTCCTGAGAGCTAAATCCAATATGCCTCCTGTTTTTGTAAAGAAACTTATAATGAAACACAGACAAGCCCATTTGTCGAGGTATTGCCTGTGGCTACTTCTGTGCTACAATCATGAAGTTAAACACTTATGACAGAGACCTTATGATATTAAAACATAAAATATTTACTATCCAGCACATTATAGAAAAAGTTTGCCTACTCCTAGTCTTGTTTTGTTAATTTGATATTTACCATTAATTCATAATGGTAGATAAGTATAATCACCATGACACACAGAATATTAAAAAATTCACAACTTTGTGAAAATTCAGGGAATTCTACTAGTAAAATGCATCTTGTAGTTTAAAGGAAAAAGAAAAAACAGAATCACTTCATAAGCAAAATCCATTTTTAAGTCAATACTTTAAGTATTTCATAGTAGTTAACAGACTTGTCCCATGTCCAGATCTAGAAAAGTTGAGTGGCTAACCATTAATATTATCAAATGAGTTTTTTTCTCCTAAGAGCAAATATTCATCAAAACCAACACTTTTGGTTTTCATAGATGTTTAGACAGCTTTTCTTTCTTTAATTTCATTTCTTTAATCATTTAATGATAATTTCTTTAATTTCTTTCTTTAATTTCTTTAATGTAAGCCTGCTCTGCTGTTAACTGCTCTTCAGAATGACTAATCTTGGGAAATAAGAGTCAAGAAAATAATAAGCTGTAAGATTATAACTTAAGATTAAACTGAAAACCTATATATATGAGGTAATGTAACAACCTCCATATCAGTATTTTCTTGTCAACCTTACCCAAATCACTGCCAAACTTTCTGTAAAATTTCTCCATCTCTCTCTGTCTCATTATCTCTCTCTCTTTTTCACATCATCTTTCTCTCCCTCCTTCCTTCTCTCCTTTCCTCTTTCTCCATCTCATTCTGCTTCCTCTTGTCTTTTTTTCCTTTTCTATCTTTCCACCATATCTTTCTCTTTTCCAACACTGTCTCTTTCTTCACCTTCTTTGATAATCCTGGAAATAATGGAACCAGTACCACAGGGGTCCCAGCATTCTAGAAACAAAAGATAACTAAGAAGTAATCATGCTTCAAACTATAGTGCTCATCATGATGACACTGAATTATGAATTAAACTGATTGATCCCAGCCATATCTAGGATATTAAGATTGTCTCTTATCCCCCCAAAAGTAGAAAAAACATATACAACATTTCAGTAAGAAAATAGAAAATGATGATCACTGAAACATATCCCAACCTTAGTCACCTCTCTATTCCCCTCTACCTCCAAGTGACACAGAGGAAACCCCACCCCCACCATTAAGTTTCTTTTACCCTAACTTCTTTCTTGATTCTATAAACTGCACAGCCAATGCCTTTCATCATATTAATTATATCATTTAATATTGATATTATTATTTATACCTTAAGTTTTGTGTTTTTAAATTTGTAAGTGTATATCCATACTTACATTATTTTATATGCATATACTATATTAGCTCCTATAAGGCAACTGTTGTGCCTCTTTTGTTCATGCCTTTGTCCTAGCTCAAAGTTCAATGACCTACATGATTTGTTTGTTTAATTTAAAAAATGCATTACAAGAATTCCTAATGATATGAAAATAGTATTAAAACATTCCACATGATGGTATACATGATCCCTATGATAACATTAGGGATGTGAAAATACAGTTGCCGAATAAAGAATGGATTGGAAAAGACGTCTCTTTCTATATCCCCTTGTATAAGGACTGGCACATAGACTAGCATATTTCTTTAATCACTTTCTGGAAAATATTCAAATATTATCAGTTGTCTCCCTATCCTTTACTGCGAATTGAGTGTTAATCACAAATTGAATGTTAATCATAAATCTTGTTTGTTTTTGCTTTTTAAAGAAATATGAGGTTTCTGTCTTTTAGTCTATTATTCAAATAAACTTAAGCGAAGGCCACAGCAATCATCTGTGTAGTTCCATTTAGGTAGTTTTTCAAGCTGGATCACTCAGGTCAAATACAAATGTTTTTCAATCATGCAGACTTTTTTTTTTTCTTTCTCGATTTAATTTCCTCATCATTCCACTTCACATTGCCTATGTAAATTAAGCTGTTGTGCTGTAAACCACAGTTCCCCCTTGTCTATCTCCTCAGTAACAGCTTCAAAGTACTAAAAAGCTAAAATAGCTACAAAAGAACAATTAATTTGTGCAAAATCACAGAGGCGCTGTAGGTATTAAAAACACTACAATAAGGCTTTTATCAGCCAGCTAAACTGCACAGCATTAAGCTCAAAACTAATAGGGCTGAACATGCAGCACAATGATGAGGATGATAAAGGAATTTCAAGGACATGGAGAGAATTGGGGTAACGTGATTTAGAAATGATGCAGTTATTTCAAATAAACATCTACATAAGTACGTACGAAAAGTGCTGATCTGTTGGGAAAGACAGGTTTAGACCAATTTCATACATTTTTGGAAAAGCTTACATTTTTATGGAAATTACTGTTGAAGATTCTGATAATGTACCCTGAGTTTGTTCAATGTATACTTGTTGATTGGCGACTGGCTGACAATTTGATATTTAAAAACTCAAACCTCTGAGCTGTAAAAAAAAATAATGACATCTTATATCTAAAACTGCCTGAATGTTAACATTAAAACATAATCAGGAGTGTCACTGCCTCCTGTGGTAAATAGAAATGGAAACAATTATTTTAATCATCAATTGTTTATTTAATGGCTGCCCTTAGTGCAAAACTGTGTTAGGTGCTATGAGCTGGAAAAGAAGTTAAGTTATTGCTATAATTGCCAAATAAATACATTAAATGCTTCCAGAACTAGATAGAGAAGAATGAATTTCTAATTGTGAAGTAAATACAGTGGATGCAATATGACCTAAAAGGAGGGATGGTTTTGTATTATAGAAATTATTGGAATATATACTTTTATTTATTTTGCAACCAGATATATCTTGATTTAAATCACAGGCCCTCCATTAATGTACTGTGAGATTTTAAGTCAATTATTCTTTCTGTTTGAGTTTAAGTTTTTAAATTGGAAAATGGAAAGCTGTTTTAAAGAGGAAATAAGAAAAATGCTTTAATTGTGTAGCACATAGTAGTCATTCAAGGAATATATGCTTAGTTTATCACTTTTTAAATTTTTAAAAAATATTTTATCTATTTGAGAGAAAGAATGAGAAAGCAGGAGCATGGGGAGGGGAGAAAGAGGGGCAGAGAGGGAGAAGCAGACTTCCTCTAAACAGGGAGCCAATTAGGGGCTAAGATCCTAGGACTGTGGGATAATGACCTGAGCTAAAGGCACACCCTTAACCCACTGAACCACTCAGGTGCCCCTACGCTTAGTTTATCTTTAATAAAAATGTCCACATACAACAAGTATAAGCCTACTATGTTTACTATAATTCACAGGATTAAAGATACTAGAAACAGAATTTTTGTTTTCTTCTTTTTCTTTTCTTTTTTTTTTTAAAGTAAAGAATAATTTAGTCTAACGTCTTTAATTTACAAACATGAACACTGAGATTCAACAGCAGACATCTGAGATTCCCTCTGGGGGAAAAAAAAATACCATGTACAGAGTGCCCTGTAAAGAACCATAAATGTTGCAATGCTTTTTGGACTATTATGTACACTCCAGCTAAGCATAAGACAATATACCAGCCTGTTTTTTCAGTTGTTCCTTCTTATTCCAATGTCATACTTCAAGAAAATCTGATTTATTTATTAACTAGATTTGTATGCTTTCATTATAATGTGGCCACATGTCAAATATCCATTTGCATATAATTCATAACTTAATATAAATAAAAGAGTCTCAACTTTATTTAGACAGATTTATGTAAAGCACAGTGGGAAATTATGAAAAGTGATGTCTAACATTGGCTCTTCAATATCAGAAAAAAGAGATTAAAAAAAGCAAGACATTTGCACCTAGAGCTTGTAGAAAACTCACTGTTTAATGTTTGTCATAATGGTATTGTGCTAATTCAATGTATATTATGAAAAATTTCACTGACACTTATCATTAACAAATTCTGTGATGTGCAGCTAGGAAATGTTTCCAAACAAATGGAAAAATTAACAGTGGTCTCAGTTTTACACATTATTCTGGATATATCTTAAACTATATATTTTCTACCTAGAATTTGACTTTATAAATTCCCAATCCTGCAGAATGATGAAAATAGATGTGTAGACACACCTTCAGTCACATTCACACTTTTTCCTCTTGTTCTCTTTCTCTGTTTGCTGAATCATTTGAAGCCTTTTGCAAGCATCCTATGACCTCACTCCCAAATACTGTAGCTTTTAAATTATATACTACTTTATAAGCAGACCCAGGAAATTTATCATTGATTCAATAATATTATCTATTAAGGAAACCATAGTCAAAGTGTCCTGTGGAGCTGGTTTTAAATTCACATAGAATATTTTGCTCTTTTTACACCTAAGTTTGTCCAAACCTATGAGTATCACAGATACACTGCATTTGTACTCTTGAAAAAATAGAGTATTAACACTATAATGTTTGTTTCAAATTTCATTTATTATAATTTTTTTGATATTTTCTAAAATGATAGTTTATAAGGAAAAGTGAGTCTTGAACTGATCACCCCATTTTATAATTCAAGGAAGTACAGGGATGTATGATGCAAGTATGAGTAAAACAGAAAATAGTATGCTTATTAGTCATAGACATCGTTTTTTTAATTTTTAATTTTTTTATTAACATATTAAGTATTATTGGCCCCAGGGGTACGGGTCTGTGAATCGCCAGGTTTACACACTTCATAGCACACACCTTCCCCAATGTCCATAACCCCACCACCCTCTGCCTACCCGCTCCTGTGGCAAACCTAGTTTGTTTTGTGAGATTAAGAGTCTCTTATGGTTTTCTCCCTACCTATCCCGTCTTATTTCATTTATTCTTTTCCTACACCCCAAACTCCACATTGCCTCTCAACTTCCTCATATCAGGGAGATCATATGATAATTGTCTTTCTCTGATTGATTTATTTCGCTAAGCATAATACCCTCTAATTCCATCCATGTTGTTGCAAATGGCAAGATTTCTTTTCTTTTGATGGCTGCATAGTATTCCATTGTATATATATACCACCTCTTCTTTATCCATTCATCTGTTGATGGACATCTGGGTTCTTTCCATAGTTTGGTTATTGTGGGCATTGCTGCTATAAACACTCGGGTGCACATGCCCCTTCAGATCACTACATTTGTATCTTTAGAGTAAATGCCCAGTAATGTGATTGCTGGGTCATAGGGTAGCTCTATTTTCAACTTTTTGAGGAACCTCCATGCTGTTTTCCAGAGCGGTGGCACCAGCTTGCATTCCCACCAATAGTGTAGGAGGGTTCCCCTTTTTCCACATCCTCACCAGCATCTGTCATTTCCTGACTTGTTAACTTTAGCCATTCTGACTGGTGTGAGGTGGTATCTCCCTGTGGTTTTGATTTGTATTTCCCTGATGCCAAGTGATGTGGAGCACTTCTTCATGGGTTTGTTGGCCATCTGGATTTCTTCTTTATAGAAATGTCTATTCATGTCCTCTGCCCATTTCTTGATTGGGTTATTTGTTCTTTGGGTGCTGAGTTTGATAAGTTCTTTATAGATTTTGGATACTAGCCCTTTATCTGATATGTTGTTTGCAAATATCTTCTCCCATTCTGTCAGTTGTCTTTTGGTTTTGTTGACTGTTTCCTTTGCTGTGCAAAAGCTTTTGATCTTGATGAAATCCCAATAGTTCATTTTTGCCCTTGCTTCCTTTGCCTTTGACATTGTTCCCAGGAAGAAGTTGCTGCGGCTGAGGTCGAAGAGGTTGCTGCCTGTGTTCTCCTATAAGAATTTTGATGGATTCCTTTCTCACACTGAGGTTCTTCATCCATTTTGAGTCTATTTTCATGTGTGGTATAAGGAAATAGTCCAGTTTCATTTTTGCATGGGCTGTCCAATTTTCCCAACATCATTTGTTGGAGACTGTCTTTTTTCCAATGGCATCATTTCCTGCTTTGTCAAAGATTATTTGACCATAGAGTTGAGTGTCTGTTTCTGGGCTTTCTACTCTGTTCCATTGATCTATGTGTCCATTTTTGTGCTAGTACCATACTGTCTTTATGATGACAGCTTTGTAATAGAGCTTGAGTCTGGAATTGTGATGCCACCAACTTTGGCTTTCTTTTTCAATATTCCTCTGGCTATAAGAGGTCTTTTCTGGTTCCATATAAATTTTAGGATTATTTGTTCCATTTCTTTGAAAAAGAAAATAGATGGAATTTTGATAGGGATTGCATTAAATGTGTAGACTGCTTTAGGTAGCATAGACATTTTCTCAATATTTGTTCTTCCAATCCATGAGCATGGAATATTTTTCCATTTCTTTGTGTCTTCCTCAATTTCTTTCATGAGTACTTTATAGTATTCTGAGTATAGATTCTTTGCCTCTTTGGTTAGGTTTATTCCTCGGTATCTTATGGTTTTGTGTGCAATTATAAATGGGATTGACTTCCTAATTTCACTTTCTTCTGTCTTACTGTAGGTATAAAGAAATGCAACTGATTTCTGTACATTGACTTTATATCCTGACACTTTACTGAATTTCTGTACAAGTTATAGCAGATTTGGAGTGGAGTCTTTTGGGTTTTCCACATATAGTATCATATCATCTGCAACGAGTGAGAGTTTGACTTCTTCTTTGCCGATTTGGATGCCTTTTCATTTCTTTTTGTTGTCTGATTGCTGAGGCTAGGACTTCTAGTCCTATGTTGAATAGCATTGGTGATAATGGACATCCTTGCTGTGTTCCTGACCTTAGCAAAAAGCTCTCAGTTTTTCTCCATTGAGAATGACACTTGAGGTGGGTTTTTCATAGATGGCTTTGATGATATTGAGGTATACCTCCACCCTACACTTTGGAGCGTTTTGATCAGGAAAGGATGCTGTACTTTGTCAAATGCTTTTTCAGCATCTATTGAGAGTATCATGGTTCTTGTTCTTTCTTTTATTAATGCATTGTATCACATTGATTGATTTGTAGATGTTGAACCAACCTTGCAGCCCTGGAATAAATCCCATTTGGTCGTGGAGAATAATCCTTTTAATGTACTGTTGGATCCTATTGGCTGGTATTTTGGTGAGAATTTTCATATCTGTGTTCATCAAGGATATTGGTCTGTAATTCTTTTTTTTTTTTTTTTTTTGATGGGATCCTTGTCTGGTTTTGGGATCAAGGTAATACTGGCCTCATAAAATGAGTTTGGAAGTTTGCCTTCCATTTATATTGTTTGGAACAGTTTCAGGAGAATAGGTATTAATTCTTCTTTAAATGTTAGTAGAATTCCCCTGGGAAGCCGTCTGGCCCTGAGCTCTTGTTTGTTGGGAGATTTTTGATGACTGCTTCAATCTCCTTACTGGTTATGGGTCTGTTCAGGTTTTCTATTTCTTCCTGATTCGGTTGTGTAGTTTATATGTCTCTAGGAATGCATCCATTTCTTCCAGATTGTCTAATTTGCGGCACATAGTTGCTCATAATGTGTTCTTATCATCGTTTGTATTTCTTTGGTGTTGGTTGTGATCTCTCCTCTTTCATCATGATTTTATTAATTTGGGTCCTTTATCTTTTCTTTTTGATAAGTCTAGCCAGGGGTTTATCAATCTTATTAATTCTTTCAAAGAACCAGATTTGTTCTTTCTTTCCTTTTTTTTTTTTTTTTTTTTTTTTTTTTTTGGTTTCTATTTCATTGATTTCTGCTCTGATCTTTATTATTTCTCTTCTCCCGCTGGGTTTAGGCTTTCTTTGAGAAAAGCTTGTATCACTATATATTTTCCTCTCAGGACTGCTTTTGCTGTGTCTCATAGATTCTGAACCATTGTGTTTTCATTATCATTTGTTTCCATGAATTTTTTCAATTCTTCTTTAATTTCCTGATTGACCCATTCATTCTTTAGAAGGATGCTCTTTAGTCTCCATGTATTTGAGTTCTTTCCAAATTTCCTCTTGTGATTGAGTTCTAGCTTCAGAACGTTGTGGTCTGAAAATATGCAGGGAATGATCCCAATCTTTTGATACCAGTTGAGACCTAATTTATGGCCCAGGATGTGATCTATTCTGGAAAATGTTCTATGTGCAATAGAGAAGAATGTGTATTCTGTTGCTTTTGGATGGAATGTTCTGAATATAACTGAATATAACTGAATATAACTAACATTTAAAGAAGAATTAATACCTATTCTCCTGAAACTGTTCCAAACAATATAAATGGAAGGCAAACTTCCAAACTCATTTTATGAGGCCAGCATCTGTTGTGTCCATCTGGTCCAGTGTGTCATTTAAGGCCTTTATTTCCTTGTTGATCTTTTGTTTGGATGATCTGTCCATTTTTCGTGAGGGGGGTGTTAAAATACCCTTCTATTATTGTATTATTGTTAATGCATTTCTTTGATTTTGTTATTAATTGGTTTATATAGTTGGTTGCTCCCATGTTATGGGCATAGATATTCAAAATTGCTAGATCGTCCTGTTGGACAGACCCTTTGAGTATGATACAGTGTCCTTCCTCATCTCTTCTTATAGTCTTTGGCTTAAAATCTAATTGATCTGATATAAGGATTGCCACCCCAGCTTTCTTCTGATGTCCATTAGCATGGTAAATTGTTTTCCAACCCCTCACTTTATTTTTTTTATTTTATTTTTTTTAAAGATTTTATTTATTTATTTGACGCAGAGAGATCACAAGTAGGCAGAGAGGCAGGCAGAGAGAGAGAGGGAAGCAGGCTCGCCGCCGAGCGGAGAGCCCGATGCGGGACTCGATCCCAGGACCCTGAGATCATGACCTGAGCCGAAGGCAGCGGCCTAACCCACTGAGCCACCCAGGCGCCCCCCAACCCCTCACTTTAAATCTGGAGGTGTCTTTGGGTCTAAAATGAGTTTCTGGTAGATGACATATTGATGAGTTTTGGTTTTTTATCCATTCTGAAACCCTGTGTCTTTTGATTGGGGCATTTAGCCCATTTAAATCAGGGTAACTATTGAGAGATATGAATTTAATGCCATTGCATTGCCTGTAATGTGACTATCACTGTATATTGTGTCTGTTCCTTTCTGGTCTACTACTTTTAGGCTCTTTCTTTGCTTAGAAGACCCCTTTCAATGTTTCCTGCAGAGCTGGGTTTGTGTTTACAAATTCTTTTCTTTTTTGTTTGTCCTGGAAGGTTTTTATCTCTCCTTGTATTTTCCATGATAGCCTAGCTGGACATAGTATTCTTGACTGCATGTTTTTCTCATTTAGTGCTCTGAATATATCATGCCAGTTCTTTCTGGTCTGCCAGGTCTCTGTGGATAAGTCTGCTGCCAATCTAATATTTTTACCATTGCATGTTACAGACTTCTTGTCTTGGGCTGCTTTCAGGATTTTCTCTTTGTCACTAAGACTTGTAAATTTTACTGTTACATGATGGGGTGTGGACCTATTCTTATTGATTTTTGAGGGTGGTTCTCTGCACCTCCTGGATTTTGGTGCTTGTTCCCTTTGCCATATCAGGGAAATTCTCTACAGTGATTCTCTCCAATATACCTTCTGCTTGCCTCTCTTTCTTCTTCTTTTGGCATCCCACTTATTCTCAGGTTGTTTCATCTTATGGTATCACTTATCTCTTGAATTCTCCCCTCATGGTCCAGTAGTTGTTTGCTTCTCTTTTTCTCAGCTTCTTTATTCTCTTTCATTTGGTATTCTATATCACTAATTCTCTCTTCTGCCTCATTTATCCTAGCAGTAAGAGTCTCCATTTTTGATTGCACCTCATTAATAGCTTTTTAAATTTCAACTTTGCCAGATTTTAGTTCTTTTATTTCTTCAGAAAGGGCTCTTATTTCTCCAGACAGGGTTTCTCTAATATCTTCCATGCCCTTTTCAAGCCCAGCTAGCACCTTGAGAATCACCATTCTGAACTCTAGACCTGACATATTATCAATGTCCACATTGATTAGGTCCCTAGCCTTCAGTACTGCCTCTTGTTCTTTTTCTTTCTTTTTTCTTTTTCTTTTCTTTTCTTCTTTTTTTCTGTTGTGAGTTTTTCTGCCTTGTTATTTTAATCAGATAAGAATATATGAAGGAGTGAATAAAATACTAAAATGTTGGCAAAGACCCCAGGAAAATGTGTTTTAACGAAATCAGAAGAGACTCCAAATTGTGGGGGAAAGAAAGGGGGTAAAAAGAAGTTCAGAAAAAAAAATAAAGAAAGAAAAAATATAAAAAAGAAAATATATATATTAGACTGCTGAATAGAACAGAGTCACCCACTTAATTTTGGGAGTATTTTGGTCTCTTTGAAGAAACCACCTCCCAAAATTTTAAGGAATGAAAATATATATCTAATAAGAGTAAACACGATGGAGGGATGGAATATGACTATAAAGATGAAAATTTTTTTTAAATTTCTAAAAAAAAGGGGGGGTTTTAAGATAAGTTGGTTGGGAGAATAAATAAAAAGAAAGTAGAGAGAATTTTCTTGGGCTGGAGACTAGAACAAAGCCCTGTGCTAGATTTAGGGTATATTTTGATCTATTAAAAGAAGTTGTATCCCAAATTTTTTTCGAAGAAAAACCCAATGTGTATACAAAAAATAAAGTTAGATACAATGAAGGATAAAATATGACTATAATAATGAGGGTTCAAAAAAGATTTTTTTTATGAAAGTTATTGTTAAGATAAAAGTTAAAAAACTTTAAAAGACAAAAGAGTAAATGTTATAAACAATTTTAGCATAAGAAATAAAAAATTAAAAAAAATTAATTAACTTTGCAAGACTAAAGAATCATAGGGAGAAAGCCATGAATTCCATGTTTGCTTTTTCCTCCTCTGGAATTCCGCTGTTCTCCTTGGTAAGTGAAATTGGTCTTGGCTAGATTTCTTGCTGATCTTCTGGGGGAGGGGCCTGTTGTAGTGATTCTCAAGTGTCTTTGCCTGAGGTGGAATTGCACTGCCCTTACCAGGGGCTAGGCTAAGTAATCTGCTCAGGTTGGATTTGAGGAGCTTTTGTTCCGTGAACATTTTCCATAGAGCTCTGGAAGATGGGAATGAAAATTGTGGCCTCCCAATCTCCAGCCCAGAGGAGCTGATAGCTCGGGGCCCCATTCCTCAGTGTGCCCTTGGAGAAAAGTTCTCCCTTCTCCCTGGTCTCTGGCCATGCTCTGAGCTCACATAGTCTGTGACCAAGTGTCTCTGTCTCTGGCACACAGCCCCACCTGGAGTCTCCAAACCCAGCAGATCCCTGCCCTTTTCTGGGGGTTGGGGGAGGTCTCTCTGGATCTTGTGGGGTCTCTGCTCACAGAGTAGTGGACTGACTGTGCCATGGATCACAGTTTAAGGTAACCCTGAGTTGAGAGTTCACTCCTCATCTCCGTCTCCATAGCCCACTTCCGTGCTCTAATACCTGCAAGCTCTGGGACACTCAGACACCTCCGGTCCTTCTGTGACCCTGTGGGATCTGAGACCATGCTGTCCCCACGTGGGTTTCATCCCGGCTTAGCCTCTGGAGTGATGTCCCTCAGTGGAGCTGACTTTTAAAAGTTCTGATATTGTGATCTGTTGCTCTGCCACTCGCTGGGAGCTGACCCCTCCCCTCCATGGTCTATCTTCCCGTCACTTTGGATTCACTTCTCTGCAAGTCCTACCTTTCAGAAAGTGGTCGATTTTCTGTTTCTAGAATTGCTGCTTTTCTCCTCTTCGATCTCCTGATGGAATTGTAGGTGGTCGGAATGGTTTCATAAACTATCTAGCTGATCTCCTGCTACCTGATGTCATCTCAGCCTGCTACTCCTCTGCTATCTTGACTCCTCCCCCAGTAATAGACATCTTTATAGAGATCATTAAATAATTTTGAAATCAGAATTGGAAATTCTGTACTTTAAATGTATAGAAAAAGTTTTTTGTTTTCTCATATGGATATTTTAATAGTTAATAATAATCAAAACCAACAGTAATATTTGCTTTTTTATCCTGCAAAGATGAAACATGAGCATAAAAGAGAAGTCCTGCAAAGTCAAGTAATATTAAAACTTTCCTTACAGAGTTATAAACATACAAAATAGATTCTGTTATTAAGATAACTTGAATCTTGATAGAACAGGGAGCTAGCCATCAGTGGACTATTTAGAGCACTAATATTTTAAATATATATATCGTATATATTTCATCAGCTAAGCATGCTATAGACATTTACTATAATGATGTATAATATTAAACATCCTACTCCCGAAGAGATTTTTTTAGGTTATCAGAACATTTGACAATATATTTACTTGATTTATGAAACTAAGTGATGGAGTATATACAAATATGAGTTAGACATGTTAACTATTCTCAAGAAGCAAAAATCTCATAAAAGAAAAAAAAGAGAAATCAAAATACATTAAGTAACTAAGAAAGAATCTGTTATTTCTGGGAAAAAAATTTCTTCAGTTTGTTAGTGTCATAGTTTTATGACAGAAAAGAGAAGTTGAGTATTTTTTCAATATGAAAACACATGTTCCAGAAAGGTCCAAAATGCTAATTTTCCCAACACACTTCGTTTTTCAGATCTTAATATAGAATTTCTAACTACATAATGAATTGCAAATGTAGTAAAATTAATATTCTTATTGTCAACAGCTATTGAAAGCATAGATATTATTATATATTAATTTATATTTAATAAACTCTACTATGTTTTAAGGTATTTTCTATATATCATGGGTAAAATGAGAGACCTAACTGCTTCAATTAGAAAGCCACACCTGTCAAGCCTTGACATGAGGGGAATGGTAAAGAAGGGCAATCCTGAGACTCTACAGTAGTGTGTTTGATAAGGTGGTACATGGAGATTGTTCTTTTGTAAGTGGACATAAGGAATTACTTATAAAAGTATAATGGTTGATGGGGCACCTGGTGGTTCAGCGGGTTAAAGCCTCTGCCTTCAGCTCAGGTCATAATCCCAAGGTCCTGGGATCGAGCCCCACATCAGGCTCTCTGCTCAGCAGGAAGCCTGCTTTGCTCCCCTTCTTTGCCTGCCTCTCTGCCTACTTGGGATCTCTGTCTGTCAAATAACTAAAATCTTTTTTAAAAAAAGTATAATAGTTGAAATTGATACTATATTTTATTTTCTTTGCAAACCTATTAGTTCAGTGGAAAACAAAGAGGAGACTTCACGAATTCTGATTCTGGGGGAAAGGTAAACAAAACCTAATCAGGTTGTCCAATATATTTTCAAAATTGTTGATACACTGATAATCAAAGCTATGTATTAGTTATATTCTATTCTTCCATGGCTCTCCTATAGCAGCTAGATGATATTAATTTAGTGTGGGCTGATTTAAAATGGCAAACCAAGTCTTTTATTTTCATTTCAGGGTATTGGTTTGGAACATAAAAGGTAAAGGAAAATTGTGTGCTTCTATCAATTTTGTAGGAAAAAAATCAAAAGATTGGGCTTCAGGGAAATGAACACAATGGAGAAACTATAGAAAATTATGAATGAAGCATAGGAGAAAATTAACTGCAATTAAGCTTCTGAAATTCTCAATAAAAAATAAAATATGTGAGTGGAGGAGTATCACCTCTGTTTTTGCTGTTATAGCCTGTCATTCCTCCTGGTCTGTTATCACATGCTCCATTTAGTGGAAGTAATTCCTGCACTATTTAGGGCCAGTGGTACTGAGCACAGAAGAAAGTGAAGGAGAGCAGTGGGAGTAATAATAGTATTTTCCCACTGAACCAAGGGAGGGGCAACTAATGTAGAGTATGGCATACCTTTATATCAAAGGTAAAATAGACTTGGCAGGAGAGGAAACAAAAGAGTTTGGATATAGTTCTTTGACTGCACAAGAAGAGATCTCTTTTCTGATTACTGAACAATCCCAGAGGAAAATCTGGAGTTTATGAGTGTCTTTCTCATGAAGCAAATTTATTTTATCTATTTATCATCTATTTATTTATTTTTTCTACAAGTTATTTATTTTCCTGATGGCAAGGAAACCATGTGCTTTCTCACAGAGATGCCTTGAATTGTGGAAAACATTACAGGTAACTTAGTGGACACATTAACAATGAAGAAAATACTGGTGATATTCCCACTGTTCTGGGTCTTAGCATGACAGTGCTAATCTCTTAAAGCTTGACTGCATCTAGAATTTTTAATTAAAAGGTCAAAGATCTCTTACCCGTATATTCTGGGGTGAGTCACTGATCCAGAAGCAAGGCTAAACAAATATATATGAATAAGGTGGCAACTAGTTTTTAGAGAGAAAGTGACAAAAAGGGCATAAAACTTAAAGAGAAAAGAGAATTTTATGTGAAAAAATGGAACAAAACATTCTTAAATAAGAAAAGAATTAGGGGTGCCTGGGTGGCTCAGTTGGTGAAGCATCACACTTGAGCTCAGGTCATGATCTCAGGGTCCTGGGATGGAGCCCTGCATTGGGCTCCCTGCTGAGCAGAAGTCTGCTTCTGCCCCTCCCCGCCTCTTGTGTTCTCTCTCTCTCTCTCTCAAATAAATAAATAAAATCTTAATAAAAGGGGGGAGGTGGGATTGGGAGAGGGGGAGCGGGCTATGGACATTGGGGAGGGGAGGCGAACCATAAGAGACTATGGACTCTGAAAAACAACCTGAGGGTTTTGAAGGGTCAGGGGTGGGAGGTTGGGGGAACAGGTGGTGGGTCATGGGGAGGGCACGTTTTGCATGGAGCACTGGGTGTTGTGCAAAAAGAATGAATACTGTTACGCTGAAAAAATTAATAAAAAGGGAAAAAAAAAAAGTATTTCATACCATGGAAGTGTTACTGTCATCATTATCCTTAAAATTTTATGTTTCTTTTTACTAACACATATATAAAGACAACAAAAACAATAAAATAAGCACAACTTTCAGTCATTCAAATATGAGATTCAAACCTTAGCTTTTCCATTTAATAGCAACACTGAAAAAATTTCATTGATTTTCAGATCATTAGTTTCTTCTTCTCTAAACCTGGGAAAATTATGTAATAATGCTCATCATAAGTAAAGAATCAAGCACAGTGTTTGGTATCCTAGGGTTCCATATATTTTGGTTTCCTTTCTTTGAAATTGTTGAAAATTACTCCCTGTATAAATATTCACTGAAAACCTAATACAAAGACAGATAATAAAATAGATTCAAATAAATGTATGGAAAAAACTATTATACACACAATGTTAACACAAAACAAGCAATACAACACTAAATGTTAAATTTATGATTCTTATAAAGTAGGTGAGAAGTATAATTCATGAGTTATTAAAATAGCATTGGAGATAAAAAATTAAATAGTGATATTGTAGTAAATCTAGTAGCAAGTAGTCTTATAACTACTTGTATAAGGAGATCAAAGGAAATGGAGAATAATGGCAACTGTACTGGTCAGGAAATATTTCATGGGGATCACAGGCCTTAAACTTGAAGAAAAGAGGAGTGGGACAAAGATAACTGAAAGAATAGATCAGCTTCATAAGTGAGAGATCAAAGTACGTCTCTAAAGAAAAAAACAAATTCACAAGATGCATTGGCTATGTAGCACACAGTCAGGAATAGTTTCATTAGTTCTTTATTTACCAGTGGTATGATCAATAATAATAATTAGACCAAATAATCAAAATGGAAAGACATTGCACCTCTATTTTCTTAACATTATATATTTTTAAAATTTTTACCAACTCTCATTTATAATGACTTGTTCCACAGGTTTTCTTAAATATTCATTTTCTTGCCTGAACTCTATATAATCCTTCCGTTTAGGGGTTCCACACTAAACAGAACAGCATTATCGAGGTGCAGCTTTAGAATGACTCACCCATAGGAGCTTCAGACTTTCCATTTTTTGGTATTTTGTAAGTTTCCCACTGTATTTTGAATATTTTAAAAATTTGTAAATTAGACAATAGTGTCATAAAACCTCATCACTCAGCTTTCACAATTACTAGTATTTTGAGAAATTTCCTTCAGTTACTAGAATTATTTATTTGTGTTTTGCAGTTTTAGTCTCAAAATAAACCCCAGATATGGTTGAATTTTGCTGACACATATTACAGCATTCACCTCCAACAAGTAAAACTCTAAAAACTGTCTCACAAGTTATTGCATTCAATATAATTAACAATATTTATTCAATGCTATCTAAAATTTTGATTCTGTTAAAATTTCCATATTTATTTTATTTGCAAAAAATTATTTTTTCTTCTTGATATTTGAATTAAAACCTGAACAAGTTTATGTTTGCTTAATATGTCCTTTATTCAGCTTTTTTTCAGCTTGTTGAGATATAACAACAAAATTGTAAGATACTTAAATTGTACCAGGTGGTGATTTAATATACATGTACATTGTGACAGGATTCCCTGCCTTGAGTTATTAACACATCATCATCTCACACATTTACTTATTTTTTTCTTTTTTAGCGAGAACATATACATTGTACTCTCTTAGCAAATTTTAATGATAAAATACAGTGTTATCAACCATAGTGACTGTGTTATACATAGATCCTCAAAATTTATTCATCTTATAACTAAAAGCATGTTCCCTTTTACCAACCACCTCCTATTCCCCACCCTCCAATACCTGGCAACCACTTTTCTACTCTATTTCTAGAAGTTCAACATTTTTTTTTTTTAATAGACTCCACATATAGATGACAGCATGCAGTATTTGTCTTTCTCTCCCTGGCTTATTTCACTTAACATAATGTCCTCCACTTTCATCTATATTGTTGCAAGATACAAAATTTCCTCATTTTAAAGGCTGAACAATATTCCATTATATACATAGAGAATATATGTATATCACATTTATATATTTATTGTATATAATTAATATTAATATATATTCAGTGTGTATATGCATTCTTTTTTACATAGGAAATATGTATATGCCATATTTTGTATATTCACATTTCATATATATAGCAATAAATTAATAATGTTGCTATAATGTATATGAAATATGGATATATATAGTTAATCATGTTTTGATTATTTTATTTATTAATGGCCATTAGGTTGTTTTCATAACTTGGCCATTATGAAAAATGCTACAGTGAATATGGGAGTTCAGATATATGATGAACCTCCATACTGTTTTTTTTTTAATAGTGATTACACTAATTTTCATTCCTACCAACAGTACACAAGAGTTTCCTTTTCTCCACATCATCCCAGCCTTTATCTCTTGTCTTTTCTATAGTAGACATTCTAACAGGTTTGAGGTGATATTGTGATGATTTTCCCAACAATTAGTGAGATTGAGCATCTTTTCAAGTACCCGTTAGCCATTTATAGCTCTTCTTTAGAGCCACCTAATGTCATTTCATATATTTTTTATCTCCTTTATTCTAAAACAGATTTCCCTTTCCTAAGCTTTTATGTTATTGATTGGTTGAAGAACTTGGACAATTTTTCCTGTAGCATCTGCCTAATTTCAACTTTATATTGAAATTGTACCTCTATTTTTTATATTTCTAATGAACTGGTTGTTTAATAAAGAGGCCTTATTAATATTACATTTCTTTTTTGTAAAAGTAAAGTAAAAATACTTCATGTTAAAAGTTCTGGGTATGTTATGCTACAGCAAATCAGGTGGTCCACAGTGATTTTCTGACATTTGCTTTGTTAAGTTTGATCAGTAATTTCTGATGTTGTCATACTGCTTCATTCATTGTTCTCTATCATAACATATCCAACTTGTTTTGCTAACTACTGATGTGTTTTTTCTAAGTTAATTATTTCATTATAGGTTGCAAATGATGATTTTATAATTCTACCAATGCTTCTACAATTACTTTTAGTCCTCCTTTTAAGAACTCTTACTCATCAGCCTCAGTTACCCTGAAATTGAGTTTTAAAGGAAATGCCATATCAATACTTGGTTATATTTATGCATTTTTTTGAATAACTAATTGTATGTGTTTCATTGATTTACAGTCAATATTCTGTTTGTTGCTTCAACTCTCTAAGACTTGGCCTGTGCCTATCACTTCAAACTGGAGCCTGTGATCTTCTAGGGAGATTGATATTTACCATACTATCTGAAAAAACAAAAGCCCAGGCACATCCTATATATTTCCTGCCCCAGATCTAGATTTACTCATTTCTCCAGAGTTCTTGTTCTTTTAATCCACATTTAGAGATCACAATCTGAAGATTCCATGTGTTCATTGTTACTGGTTTGTCATAAATATTTAAAAAGAAAAGCAGAAAATAATTACAATTTAGAAAAACAAAAAAAAAATCATGTGTTTATATATTTTTTCTAATTCCAATTTAAACTTCTTAATTTCTTCTATTTTTATTTTTTTGAAGATTGTGTTTATTTATTTGACAGACAGAGATCACAAGTAGGCAGAGAAGCAGGCAGAGAGAGAGAAGAGGAAGCAGGCTCCCCGCTGAGCAGAGAGCCTGATGCGGGGCTCCATCCCAGGGCCCTGGGATCATGACCTGAGCCGAAGGCAGAGACTTTAACCCACTGAGCCACCCAGGTGCCCCTCTTCTATTTTTATTTATATTTATTTTGCTTACACACAAAATCTTTGCTCTTAATGACTTCTACATCATTCCTTATTTGCTTTAACCTGTTTTTAAATATTTAATATTTCAAAATACCATTGTTCTTACTAAAATGAAGACTATGATGCTATTTAAGATATTTTGATCATTGTTCTAGTGTAAATCTCAGTAAGAATAGAGTCATTTGAAATAATTTTTATCTGTGTTGTCGTAGTACCAATTTGATTTAAAAGTTCTATTCATTGGTTTCGAATTACTTTTAACTTTTAGTTACTATGGTAAAGGATTGTTTTAGAAATCACCAACCTGGTGAGGGAAGTTTTTTTTTTTTCACATAGGATTAAAAATTTATCCCAGTTATGAATTTTTGTTTGTGGTTTTCAATTCTTTCTCCAACATCACTTTGTATAGACTTAACAGAAATGCCTAGTTCATAGCTATCGTGTTCTGTACAACATCACTTCTAACCAAAGAACTCTTAAAAGATAGAAGACAACAATGAAATTGAGTTCATAGTATTTACTGCTCCTACCACATACTCCCACATTCAGAAACACCTATGTTAACAGAGTAGTGGATTGGTCTGCTGAGAGCTCAGTGATGGTACCAGTCAGGAGACAGCATCTTGTGTGGCTGGGGTATGGCATTTGATGTCATTTCCTACTGCCTGAATGCAGGGCTCTTCTTACTCTTCTCTTCACTTATATGCTGAGATACTTGAGCATACCATGTCACTGGTTTTATTGATTTTTTTTTTCTATTGTCATCTTAATTGGTCTGTCTGTTTCTGTGGGGAGATTTGAAGAAATTTAGAAACACAAATGAATGACCATTTTTCCCCAACTGCTCAGTTACTTTTTAAACTATGGCAGTATATTACTCATTCAAATCTAGCTTTCAATCCAACATGTCATCAGATCTTTTCTCTTGCGTTTCTTTAGGAAAATACTCCTGAAGAATTTTCAGTTTGGAGTCAGCAAGACAGGTTTTGATTTCTGGCTAGGTGATTTATTTGATGTGAGAATTTGAATAATTTTCAGAAACTTCAGCTATATTTTCTGAAAAAGGTGATAATTATAATTACCCCAGAGAATAAGAGATAGATTAATTAATGTATTAACCACAATGTTGAGACATGGATATTTTTCTTTTTTCTCATTTAATTTTCTGTTCTCTCACATTTTAATTGTTAATGACATCAATTAAGAAACAATTTCTATTTTTCTTTGTAAACACTGCACCTTGGGATTAAATTCCTTAAAAGAAAAACTGTCTAACCTCCAAAGATATTGAAGGAAGCACATTTGGTTTATTTCTTTTTGATTAATGTTTATCAAATATATGTTGCCTAATAGTAATTCCATCAAGAAACTTCTGACAGCAAGCCATCAAAAAATCTAACCACATTGGCTAAAGAGATTGGTTTCATTAAAAATATTGATCACCCATGTCTTCCAAAATGCTTATGCTGATTTGTCATATCAGACAAATACAGTTAAAAAATAGTCACTAACAAAATAGTAGAGTGTGTTTGTGTATGTGATATATATTTGCAGCAGATATGTGTAGTACTTGACTTTAAAATATAAATTCTTAGAAACTGAGGACCACATTGTATGTATTTTCTGTCTCACTCCTAACATATTGTGTGAGATAAATAAATATTAAGCCAACACATTGTGCTTCCACAAAACTAGACATGAATTCATAAAGTGACAATAGAAGCACCAGGCAAAATATCTCATTTGGAACTAACCATATAAAGAGGCAATAGGGAACAGATTAAAGGGCACAGCTGTCTCATTCCACAAGTTTAGCTGGAAAAGAGCCCGGAGAATATGGGAATATGTGACTGTATATCTTTCCTGTAGATTCATCCCTTCTGGGCTCCACAGGGTTTTACAACAGTACCTTTCCTCTTCACAGCAGATCTGTGATGCTCACACATTAACAGAAGTTAGTTCTTCTACATATTGAACTAAAATTTTAGTGGGACTCTTGTTCCCTTAATGGCTAATGAATGGTCAGAAAACATATACCACATTCAATTCAGTTCCACACAATCTTCAGTTGATTATTTTCAAGATGACAGAGGAGAAGTTAAAGTAAATGAAATACATAGTCTACATTTTCTTTAAACAGTATTTTAGAGATTCACCTAGTAAGGCTATATCTTTGGTCTTGAATTGCATTCAGGTGTATCTTATATGGTCTCATTTATCACAAGTAAGCAGGCAAAATGGACATTTAAAAATTACTATTGTATATACATTGTGTTTTCATAATGCTACATTTTTACTTTCAGCACTGTAGAAAATATAAAAATATTACAAACATAGTATTTAGTCTTTTCAATCACTCTGTGAAGCAGGAAGAACTAGTATTATTTTTTTCTCAATATAGAGGTGAAAATCTGACCCTAAGAAAAATTATGCAATTTGTATAAGCTCATTAGCAGAAGGCCAGGCCAGAACTTGGGCCTCTGGGCTCTACTCTGGCATACTTTTCAAAACAATGTGTTGGTTTAATTCATTAGGACTGACTTATGTATTGAGTGCCTACTATGTGTCAAGAAAGGCTATTTCGCTAAAAATGACTGAAAAGGTCGCTTTCTTCCTGAGCTCTGTAACCTAATGAAACAATTATACAAATAAAAGAAATAATCACACAATGTATTAAGTGCAATACAACCAATACAGAGTGTGAGTTATAGGATACCAGAGATGGACTGTGGCCATAGTGTTGCCAGATTGAGAAAAACAAAAACAAAAACAAAAACAAAAGCAAAAACAAAAGATACCAGTTAAATCTAAATTTCAAATAACCAACATTTTCTATTGTATGTTTATGTTCTATGCAATATTCATAGCACTAAAAAATATTGTTTAACTGAAGTTCAGATTCAACTGAGCATTCAGTGTTTTACCTGGCAAGCTTATTTCAGAAATGACATTTGGCCTAACACCTGAATAAAACTAAAGAGCTAAGGGGCATCTGGGTGGCTCTGTCATTAAGAGTCTGCCTTTGTCTCAGGTCATGATCCCAGAGTCCTGGGATCCAGCCCTCTCCCTCTCCCACTCCCTAGGCTTGTATTCCCTCTCTCATTGTCTCTCTCTGTCAAATAAATTAAAAATCTTAACCCCCCCCAAACCTAAAGAGCTAACTATACAAAGATTCAGACAAAGATCAGTCCAATAGAAAATCAGCTAAGTTCTGAATCCAGAAGGTTCTTGAAAAACTCAGTGAAGCCAGCGTGTCTTGATTTTGGTGAGTGAGGATGCTGACAGTTCAAGAGAAGGTTGGAAACGTAGCAGAAGCCAGATAATATAGAGTCTTTTAGCTAAGGGGTGTGGCCTATATTCTTAGTATATCACACATCTCTTAAGAGGTTGCAGATTAGAAAGACAATGACTGATTTATGTTTAAAAAAAAAAAACCCTCTGACTTCTATATAGAAAAAAGATTGAAGATGGGGGCAAAAATTAAAACAGGGAACATGATTAGGAGATTATTTTCAAGGCTCAGGGGAGAAAATCTTGACTTAAATTCAAGGGTGGCAGTATGCAAGAGAAGTGGATAGATTTGAATTTGACATTTTGGTGGAACCCAGAAGACTTGCTAATAGATTCAATATGAAGAATGAGATATGGTATAAATTAAGAACTCCTAGGGTTTGGAACCAAGTGACTGTTCTTTAATGAAGGAATTCCCTAAAATTAAGGAGAATGTATAATGAAAAACTCAGGGTTAGGTATTGGTAATCAAATGATCTATTTTCCACATAAGTTTCAGAAGTCTGCTAGACTTTAAAATGGAGATGCCAAATCAATGATTGATTTTTCACCCAAGAAAAGAGGATGAGTCTTCAATGACAGTGATGTTTGAGCAAGACCAGGGAAAGTACAACAAACAAAAAGAACTTATGTGGAGAAAATCAAAAGCTTCATGACTTTTAAAGGAGTGAAAACCAAAAACAGAAAATGAGAAGGTTGGGACACAGACGGTAAGATAGAAGAACGTTTTCTAAAGAGCAGGATCACCTATTTTTGAATATACTGCTGAGACTTACAGTAGACTCAAGATAGAAATATATCCATCTGACTTGGCTAAATGGAGTTCACATTGAGAAAAAGAGCTCTTCAAAGGTAGTAAGTGAGAAGCTCAAACCCAATCTTCAGCTAGTTTTTGACTGAAATCTGGGTTTGTTTAATAATGTTTACATTGCTATCTGTTGGGGATTAAGACACCAGAAACTCTCTAATATATTAAGATGAGTGGAGATACTCCTCCTCTAAAATAACCCTCTCTCTATATTTTTTCATCCTTTACCAAGTATTTATTTTACACCTATTGCATATAATAATTCATCTAATTTTGTCGATACAAAGAAACTGGGGATGTATTTCTTAACCTCAGAATAGAAGGTAAGTAGAAGAAATTGAAAAGTCTGTAACAAACCATGCAATAATAATATTTCATAAGTGCTAAAATATAAATGTTAATAAAATTGTACAAAATTCTGTTTGGGACATTTGGTGAATGTACATTTGAACCAAAACACTAAGTAATATGCCAACCCTTGAATTCCAATTAAAGGAGTGCTTTCCAAATGGTTGCTTTTTCTTGCTGGTCCCTAGAAGCATTGCACTTCCTACTCTGTCTTTTGGCATTCACAAGGAAAGATTAGAGCTACGTTATTAAAGTGGTTGATATTAACTTCATCCTAAAGGTTACTTATGTTAGCGCAGAGTACAGAATATTACGGAAGGATGTTTAAAATACATTGAATCTATTAATTATAATGTTGACTGTAGTATACTGCAACTGTTTCTGATCTGAATGATCCAAACACATTATCTATACTTTGTTAGTTTAATCTTGCCAAATTCACTGAAAAACAATCAAAATAAGTTGTGCTTTTACCCTTTGAGTGAATCTATGGCATTGTGCTTTATACATCAATCTATATTTGCACCTTCCCTGAAGATAAGGACAGCACATCTTTGTGATCCTGATGCATATTTATGCTTCATTGTTTCATATCCAATTAAAATGTATTATAGATTTCACAGGGAAGTAATTTGTTTTGTGCTTATATCTGTGAAAAAATGTGTTTAATTTTTCCATAATGCTTAATTGGAAGAAGTTCCTTAGAGAAAATAGCCTTTAAAAAAAGGAGTTTGGGTGGATGGAACTAACATTACTGAGATTTTTGAAAGGAATAAAATGCTATGTCAAATCATGTCAAGGAACAAAATTCCAAATTCAGAGACGCTATATATGTAATTCTCTCAAAAATTGATTTAATGTCTCCAGAACTTTGAAAATATCATCCCTATCCATGAGTCTTCAAAAGAGTTATCATTTGAGCTTTTCTTACTTTATGATGAATAGCAAAACTAATTACTATATTGGAGAATTAGTGGTATTGCTGACAAAAAGGATGAGATCAATTATACTAATATGAATAGTTTTTACATTTTTCCATAAATAATTTGGACAAAACCATGAAAATATATGATATATGATCATTATCAATCCAAAAGCCATAAAAACTATACTGTGGTTTTTCATAAAAATAAGGAATGGTGATATATTTCTTCCAGAGCATCTTCTATTGATTAGTTGTGTCATTGAAGTAAATTCCAGGTGACAATTCTAATTCTAATATTTAAATAAGAGAAAAAGGTTAGTTCTGGTTAAAAAAATTAACTGCTACTACTGCCACTACTTCTGCTACTGTTACTAATTAACCTAATATTTATTGAACACTTAAACATCTTAATCACTTAGTGTGCATTGTATCATGAATGCTCACAATACTTATTATGTTAGGTAAATTATTTTCCTCATTTTTTATATTAGATAACTTACTCAGGGAATTTAATGAAACTGTTCAATGTTCTGAATGAGTGGTGAAATCAGAATTCAAATGATGATGTGTCTTTAGACATTTTATTGTGCTACCAAGTAGTGTACCAGGACATCATTTTCTTTCTGTACGGTTTTTTTTTTCCTAGAGTTATTTAGTTCAATTTTCATTTCTTGCGTATTTTCTAACACTGTTTATAATTCTTCCAAACCTTCTATCAGAATACATTTCCCACATGGTGAAGCACATCAGGTGATGTATCAGTTCCAATTAATTTTCTTTCCTGGAGTTGGTCCTCTTGGCGCTCTCTATTCTTTTGCCCTTATTTGTACTCTAGTTCTGTAGGCCAGCAGCCCAGCTGGCTCTTCCTCTTACTGGTCTTCTTCTTTGGATCAGTTTTCTCCTTCATTTAGCTAGAAAGTGGCTTCCAGAAAAGTATTGATATTGATTTGCATAAAGCGTACATTTTTGAGATACTGTGAGCTTGACAATATTTCTATTTTACCATCATTTTTAATTGAAGATTTTATTGAATAAAGAATCCTGGTTGAAAAATATTTTTCTTTAGAATTTTGAAGGCATTATGCCTTTGACATTTCACTTCTGGTCATTTTATTGGGTAATCAAATGCCATAATTGTTTACATGTATTTATCTCTCTCCCCCACTGCCTATTAGCTTCTTCAGTTTATCATTATTTTTCAGAAGTTAGAAAAATATGTGTTGGAAGACAATTCTTTGTGAATATTTTTACATTGATCATGACTTACTGAACAAGGATTACTAACAACCGAGGTTAAAGGTATGCTTGAATGGCAAACATGCATAGGACATAATAAATGTCTATTTCTCTGGGGGAATTTAAAGTCTTCTCTTTCCCGAAGCCATTTCTTTAGATTCTGAAGAGATGAACTGAAGGTAGATATTCTCCTTTTTCTAGAAAGGATTTGTTTATATTCCAAAACAAAGGCCATTCTCACTGTCCTCTCTCTCAATCTCCTAAGAGGTAGGAGGGCCAGAAGTTTCATTCTCCCCGCTACAAGATTTTGGAGGTTTTTTTTTTTTTTTTTCTTATAGTGCAACACTACTGCACATAAAGGTTAGAGCTGGCCCTGTCCCCTGAATCATTCTTCTGGGAATTGGGGTGTAGGGAACTGGTATTTTGATGCTACTCTGCCTGCTGCCATGAGTACTAAAAGGTTCAATCTCTCACCTGGAGATCTGCAGGCAGGCAAGCGTTTAAGTGGATAAAATCTCAGGCCTTCCTGATTTCAGGTGCAACAATACACTCAGTGTGAGTCACTTGTTCATTATTTGTTCTGAATACCCTCAATCTAGAAATCTATTTCATTTAGTCGAAGATATTTCCCTGTATTGGCTTTTGATGATTCTTTCCTCTGTTTCGTCTTTCTGTGATTCCTATTAGTTTTATGTTAGACCAGACTCTACTTTTCTTATTTTTCTTTCCAACTTTGAATGTTTCTTTTTCTTCTGGCTTTTTGTTTGTTTGTTTTTGTTTTGTGTTGTTTTGTTTTTGCTGTTGGGGTTGCTATAACTTCTACAGTGTGACATGTATTTAATGTTCTCAGCAATATAAAAAACAAGATTTTTATATTTTGACTCAAATTTTAATTTTAAAAAGGTTTTTTAAATGTCCTCTTTTTAAATAGCTAATTATTGTTTCATGAATAAAAAAAATCTCACCATTTTGAGTATATCATATTCTCAGAGATTATCTCTACCTTTTTTTAAGATCTTATTTATTTATTTGAAAGACAAAGATCACAAGTAGGCAGAGAGGCAGGCAGAGAGAGAGGAGGAAGCAGGCTCCCTGCTGAGCAGAGAGCCCCATGTGGGGCTCCATCCAAGGACCCTAGGATTATGACCTGAGCCGAAGGCAAAGGCTTTAACCCACTGAGCCACCCAAGTGTCCCTATCTCTACCTTTTTATTCAAGAACTTTTTTCCTGTTTGATATTGTTTCTCACTGACATTCCTCAAATCTCCAAATATTTTTGAATGTCCACTCATATGAGATTCTGAGGCACAAAATAGCTAGTCATAAACTTTATGAAAAAATAGGGGTGGGTCAGGGACTTGGCAATTCTTAGGATTTCTGGGCAAGTGATTCCCAAATGTGAGCAAGTGTTAGTCCTTCCTCTGGGACCATATAGTTGCTGACTAATGTGAAGTAATGGAAGAGAGTAAATGTTGACGGGTGACTATCATCCTCCTAAAACTGAGCAGCCCCAGGAAAGATGGAAATTTAAATCTTTTGATGTAAAGATTTTCATTTAACCCCAGTCTTTTGGAACTTGCTTTTCCCTGCTCCTCTGTGATGGAGATCCCTGAGTCTGGACTCTTCTAGCTACATTTCTTATAGAATAAGCCAGGAATTGAGAGTGAATAGTTAATTTGCTCCACACGTAGAAGACAGCATGGGGACGACATGGGGCAGATAGCATGGTCTGTTCCTTTCATAGACTTCCTAACAAATCCTCTGTTTCAGTCATACCACCATCTTCTCCTTCCTATTTATTAGGCACATCCAAAGCCTGGGGATTTGAGGACTTCAGTAGAGAAACTCAAGTAGCTTCTTGTTAGAACTCACTTGTTCTGGTCTGGTGTTCAGGCTTTTTTCTCTGCTAATTTCTTCATATTATTATCACCCTTCAAAATATTAGTCAGTTATCGGGGGCACCTGGGTGGCTCAGTGGGTTAAAGCCTCTGCTTTCGGCTCAGGTCATGATCTCAGGGTCCTTGGATAGAGCCCCACATGGGGCTCTCTGCTCAGCAGGGAGCCTGCCTCCCTTCCTCTCTCTCTGCCTGCCTCTCTGCCTACCTGTGATCTCTGTCTGTCAAATAAATTAAAAAATCTTAAAAAAAATATTAGTCAGTTATCTTTATCCTATTACACTCTTTTGAAGTAGGGTAAAGATTTTTTTCTCTCAACCTGAGTTTCAAGAGGGAAGAGATCTAAAGTATGCGTTCAACTCCCTATTTTAATTTGGAAATTCAAATTCAGTTTTTGTTTCAAATAAAACAAGTATTTATTTTGTCCACTATTACCCTAGGTTCTATATTAACCTTTCTTTCTTATCCTTAGTTCTTATTCTAGCCATTATCTATTATATCTTAAATGACAGCTATGGATTTGATTATAAATATCATTAAATGAAGTCTTATTACCCAGTAATCTGAATAGTCTATTCATTCATTGAGTCAACAACTATGTTTTGAGTGCTCGAACTATGCGAATTAACCAAAAGTCAAGGATTTCTACTCTCAATGAGAGTACATTTAATGAGAAAGCCAGGTATTAAATGATAGGCCTCATTATTAATCACAATAAGTATTTTATATAAGCCATCATATGCTTTAACTATAATTTATATAGTTTGTAACATGGTGATACATTCTATCTAAAAAGAAAATATGGAAGAGAAAAGAAGGTTTGGAAATGCTAGACATGGTAGGAGAAGGACAAGTTGAAGTATTAACAGACCATCTGCCTCAGCCTTACTTAAAAGTTAGTTTCTGAGCAAAGACCTGAGGGAGGTGATGGAAAAGATCAAATGGACATTTGTTAAAGGAGGGAATCTATAAACAAAGACGCCAAAGCAGTAAAGTGTCTTCCAACTGATATGTTCAAGGAATAGCTAGGAATCTTGTTGGAGCAGGATGCAACAAATACTGCTCTGAATTTCAATATGTACTCAGGCATTATGTACATTATCAATGGATTTTGAATTTTATAAACTGAAAACTTCAGTAGTCCATTGCATTAGGGAATTGACTTCTCATTCTTTCTGTTACTCTGTTGAATGGAACTGAATATTTATTCCTATAAACATAAAAGCTGTATTTGTGTTAATTTTCCTGGATATTTCCCCCCAAAATATAGCATTATTTCCTCTCAAGCCTGCCTATCATAAATGTACCTCTTCTTTTGTAGTTTTAATTCTGTATTTTGTGTTATAAATTATGACTATTTTTCACGATGACTATTTTAAAATAAATTTAAAAAAATCATTTTTTAGTAATCTCTAGACCCAGTGTGGGTCTTGAACTCATGACCCTGAAATCAAGAACTGCATGCTTTTCTGACTGACCCAGCCAGATGCCCCTATCTCTCAATTTTTTACATTGTTTCTGAAATACCTGCCACAAATTAAAAATACATTAAATGAATAAGATATTTCCATACATTTTAAGGGAATGAATTATTATCAAACCCAAAATATCTGAATAATTTTTACCAGTAATTTATCAATAAAATCATTTGAACCAAGAAAATGACCTTTATGTAAACAATAAATAAGTTGAAAGTAAACACATCTATTGCAAAAATTTTACATAATAATATTTATGGTATTGAAGGAATAACTTAATACTGATTTGGCGAAGGAAAGCTGTGAGAAAGCCATTCCTTGGAAGGTGATAGAGAATCAGATGAACAATTTTCAGGCAGGCAACATTTATGCCTTGAAGATTATGGCTATCTTATACTCAAACTGATCTTAAAAACAAATGTATAATGCCAAAACATCTTTAAGTGAAGGTAAAGTGAGGTGAGGCAAGAAGAGATTAAACACAAGAGTATTCCAAAATATATGGAAATAGAAGCTGAGCAGACTGCAATGAAGCTACATCTTTATCCCACATACTATGATTAGGTATATGAAAAAACCATTTTGGGTCCATGTAAATACGGTTCACAGTTTAGTTTATTCTTTATGACATTCTCTGACCAGAAGAGCTGAGTCAAATAAAGTATCAACTATAGATATTCACTGGAAACAGGTGAAAATCACCATTTCTTATAATTATTTAGTAAATTTAAGGGCAGAAAAAGAACTCACTTTGAAAGGTGGTGTAAGGCGGTGCCTGGGTGGCTCAGTGGGTTAAAGCCTCTGCCTTCGGCTCAGGTCATGATCCCAGGGTCCTGGGATCGAGCCCTGCATTGGGCTCTCTGCTCTGCAGGGAGCCTGCTTCCCTCTCTCTGTGTCTGCCTCTCTGCCTAGTTGTGATTTCTCTCTGTCAAATAAATAAAAAATATATTAAAAAAAAAAAGGTGGTGTAAGTTTTTCAGATCCGTATTGGCAAGAATTCATAAGCAAACCACTGTTAAGTGAGTAAGATGAAAGTCTTACTAAACAAAGTCTGCAGATTCTTCTGATGAGATCCTTGCACTTATAACTCATCAACCACTAAATGAATGAATGAATGAATACATACATACATATGTATATACATACTCATGAGTTTAAATGAAACTATCCAAAACAAATTAGCAAATCAATGGTTCAGGCACTTTTCTCCTGTTTTCATTTTCACAAATTATTATCATGTATATTGACCTAATTAATCTTCATTAACTTCCTAGTTAAATGTATCCTCAAATCTAGTTTATTTGTATTTATTGATTGGAAAACAAATCATTTTTATTTTTTAGCTTTTGAGGATAGCAATGTTAGAAATTCTGAAGTCCAGTGCTTAAAACAAAGAATGCCAATTAAATTCATTGTGCATGTTTTCCTCTGATATGCATGGGTCTATTTGGATAAGACATGAGTAAAATGTACCAAGCATGTACTCTGATTTTAGACTCCCTCCTTCATGTGCATTAGATTGACCAAATTAAGTACTCTGAAAGAATAAACTTGCTTATGTATGTATGTAGGTATGCATTGTCTGTTTGCATAGATATGTGTGTGTGAATGTGTATGCATGCCAATACCCTTTTTCTATCTTTTCCTAGGGTAGAAGTCCCATGAATGCTCAAAGGACATCAGTTACAATGGTCTCACTTACCAGACATTGTTAAAGGACTTTAGGCCCTTTGTTTCTTTGGTACATTGGAAGTTGGATATTTTCTCTTGATGCTGATGACGTGACAATACCTTGTGCACAGAGGGCTGGAATATTAGAAATATTCCAGCATCCCCTATGAGAATTTCCTGCCTTTCCTATTATCCACAAGAAAACCTTATTATTGTCTTCTTTCTAACGATATTCACACACCACCCTGACATTTTAAGGAGTAATTTCATTACCGTTTAATATTTTATTATTATCATATATTATGTGTTTGAATTAAAATTTCTTAAAATTCCATTTAATGGCAAGAGAAAATAGAGAACAGAATAAATATATATAATAAGGTGTGCTATTTGGTTACTATGATTATTTTATTATTTTACAGTATTGTAAATGGTTTGCTTCTAGCTTAACTGTTTATCTTAGTTCTCAATTAAGTTTATATTTCAGTAGTCACCAATTACTATGGAACCATCTGTTTGAAATATAATATAATGTAAGTTGAATTTACTATTTTTCTAGTAATGGAAGGCAATTTTAACATCTAGAAGTGTCCTATAAGTAGAGTGAGGGAAAATCAAGAAATCCATAATTTATCTTTACATTAAAATTTCTATCTCCCAAACTCAGGAGTTAATAATAATATCAGAATTTATGGATATTAATTATTATATTAGCAAATGTGCAAGTTTTCTTGAAGACTTTCAATGTACTTGAGTCCTCATTAAGGAGACAAATAGCCTATGTTCAAATTCATGTTCTATCCTTGCTGACCTGACAAGTTTGAAAGGGTTTCTTAATATCTTCAAGATTCAGTTCCTTGCTCTCTAAAATAGCTGTAGTGCCTACTGCATAGCTGTTTTTAGGGTTAAATGATATAATAATTGGAAAGTACTTAATATGGCATAGGCATGGAATAATTTTTAGTTGTTGTCACTGTCAATTTTGCTACTTTTGATGTTGTTATCCATCTTTAGAAAGCTTCAACTAGGGGCACCTGGATGGCTCAGTGGGTCAAAGCCTCTGCCTTCGGCTCGGGTCATGGTCCCAGGGTCCTGGGATCGAGCCCCACGTCGGGCTCTCTGCTCTGCAGGGAGCCTGCTTCCTCCTCTCTCTCTGCCTGCCTCTCTGCCTAGTTGTGATTTCTCTCTGTCAAATAAATAAAATAAATAAATAAATAAATAAATAAATAAATATATATATAAAAAAGAAAGCTTCAACTATTCGGGACACCTGGGTGGCTCAGTTGGTTAAGCTTCTGACTTGGTTTCAGCTCAAGTCATGATCTTATGGATCATGGGACTGAGCCCCATGTTGGGCTTGGCGTTGAGCCCTGTCTTCAGTGGAGACACTGCTTAAAGATTCTCTACCTCTGCTCCTCCCTCCACTCGTGGTATCTCTCTCTCTCTGTCTGTCTTTCTCTCTCTCAAATAAATGAATCTTGAAAAAAAGAAAGAAAGAAAGCTACAGGTATTAGAAAAAAAGTTTCCCTTCCTTTAAGACAAAATCTTACTTTTGTAAACTCTTCTTTCTCTTTCCACAAATTGGTTTTGCTTGATGAAGATCGTCAAGATGAAGCTAGATATGTTTTAAATGATACCTTCTACCAGAGGTGAGATATATTTTAAGGTTTTAAGATTATTTGGAATTTTAAAAATCTATGGATTAAGGGTTAGGTGGTTATATAATTTATTGTCACAATTAGAATTGATTGATTAATTTTTAAAAAGATTTTATTTACTTATTTTAGAGACAGAGAAAAAGTGGGATCAGGGGGGAGGGCAGAGGGAAAAGAAGAGAATCTCAAGCAGATTCCCTGCTGGGCACAGAGCTTGATGCAAGGCTTGATCCCATGACACTGAGATCATGACCTGAGCTGAAATCAAGAGTTGGTTGCTTAACAGACTGATCCACCCAGATGTCCCCCCACAGTTATGACTCTTTTAAAAGTAAGAATGGCTATTATTAAGTACACAGGAACCACAGCCAGAATATATTATTGAAATTCACTTATGCTAATATATACATTTAAAAGATGAAACGCTAGTAGGAAATTTTTTAATGTTCATCCTGAAAGTATCTGTTATGGTATTACCTACAAAAGGGTAGAAAATAAAAGAAGCATGTGTCCCTGTACTTAAATCTTTCTCATTACAAAGACAATATGATTTGGGAAGTAATTTTAATTTTAGCTTTTCCAAGATTCTATGAGAGAGAAGAGTAAATCTTAGAATACTGGAAATAAGAGGACGCTTAGAGAATGTTCACTGCAATCTCTCATATTGTAGATGAGGAAGGTGTGACGGAAATACAAACTCACCTAAAGTCATATTATTGCTGGAGCCCATCTTCTAATCACAGGCCTTTTTTAGCTACATCATGTGTGTCACAAAGGTTAACAGAGCAAAAATGTAGACCAAATAAATGAAGAGGGAACTCTATATTTCACACTGAGTCATTTGATATTGAGGGTAGACACAGAAAAGTCACATGAGGTGAGGGTTAAATCAAAACTATACTTCTGTTTTTCAGTTTCTTGGGGAGTGGCAAATCACAGAGTAGTTCAAAAACATCAGGGGCGCCTTGGTGGCTCAGTGGGTTAGGTCTCTGCCTTCAACTCAGGTCATGAACTCAAGGTCGTGGGATTGAGCCTTGCATCAGGCTCTCTGCTCAGTGGAGAGCTCGCTTCCTCCTCTCTCTCTGCCTGCCTCTCTGCCTACTTGTGATCTCTCTCTCTGTCAAATGAATAAATAAAATCTTTAAAAAAAAAAAAGAAAAAAAAAAACAAGAAATCAAGTAAATTAATAGGTGACCAGCTTGAAGAGAAGCCTGAAATACTGTGGATTGCACACAGTGACTTAGAGGGACAGTTATGATTAATTTCTGAAAATACTTCATCCATATGTAAGTTTTTGTTATATAAATATTTCTTTCTTATGTTATTTCCATCCTAAATTTACACCATAAAGATGTTTTTTGATGATAGCATTCATATTTTAAGCATCTGGTTATATTTTGGTTTATTAAAAGACAGGACAGAAATTACCCAGATGAAATAGAATGACTTAACAATGTATTACTTTACCAAGTAAAATGCTAAAAAGACCATTTCTAGTTTCTCTGAAATCTTCTAAAATTGTGCTACTCTATGTTATTAAATTTGGAGAGATGATACTGGTAAGATTTCATGATAGGCAAAGCATGTGAACATTTTACCTTATGAATACATGAGATACCACCTTTTGACACAAGAAAATCTGAAATACAATTTCAACTTGGAGTTTTTGTTATTAGGTATATTTAACCAATGCCAACATATTCACAGGACATCAAATTACATGTAAAAGTAGAAAATAATATTGCATGCATTTAAATGTGGAGTAATAATCATCTATAGATGAATTTGCAGAAGCAAGCCTATTTGTCTATTTGCCTGGAAAAGTTTTCTCTGAATACATAGGATTTATGACAATTGAAAAAGTAGAGTGCAATAAGGTATATTAAAATATTCTATTCAGAGTATCTGGATATGTTATTTAAATTTAGTTTAAAAAAAGCAAGCAGACAAGAAACTGAACAAAGTAAGAGTAGGAAAATTAGGTATCCAACATGGATTTGTTCCCTCTTCTCCGGTAGCCAAATTAGAGATGTGTAATGATGCTTTGTTAAATGATTCATTGGGAGTTACTTGTTCTCACCACTCATTGAGCTACACAATTGTCCTGCTTTTTTTGGGAATTGTCTCTCTAAAGGTAGCTGGGTAAGCACAATGAAACTATGTGTAGGCTAAAAAACAGTAATTTATTTAATGAGGTCCAGGAAAACATATTTCTGCAAATAAGCACTCAAGCAATTTGGAATATTGCAAGTGTCTACAGTTTTCAAGAGACTAAGTCAAATATTCTTAACCCAAATAGTCTTCATTCTTATAGCTTGTAACATTGCTTAACATTATAATGTTATAAAAGAGTGACCTGAACTACGTACACTCAAAATTCCACATATTCATGTAAGCTTTTTTCTCTTTGAGTAATTGTTTTGGGAGTTGTTAGCATGCTAAATTTCTCAAGCTATTTTTGAAACTTTTTTTTTTTTTTTTTTTTTTTAACCAGAACTGTCAGAATGTTCTTTTGGTTACAACCAGCTCTGTATGTTTAAAAGATAACTTTCACTTTCTGAAATAACTAAAAATTCTTACCAAAATCTACAACCCTTTTCCATCAGAAACAGTGTCTCTGAAATTATGAGATTAATTTACTTGTGTGGGTCAGAAGTTCTGTCTACTGTTAATTGTCAGTGATTTTACAGTGACATTATAATTCTAATAAATGTGGCCCCAGACATAAAAGGTAAATTATTATGCAAGGTGTAGATTTTTTAATTTTTAAGAAAATTCCATGTAAATTATTTTAAAAATAATCTCATTAAATATATGCAGGTAAATCACATATAATCATTTATGATAGCAATACTTGAGGATAGCAGAACAATAAACTGGCAAGTTATCTCAGAAATTCTATCAGTTTCTAACTTTGAACCAGAATGTACAAATTTTCCTATTAAGGGAGGAAGAAATAAAGATTTATAGGTTATCATAGTTTTATTAATAAAATTGAAAAATGAAGATGATCTAAATGTTCAGAAATAGGGGATGGATAATTATGTACTCATTTAAATGCTTATGAAACATATATATGCTGTAAGAAATTGTTGTAATAATTGCAAAAATCAGGACATGAACTGAATTTACAATATAAATGCACTAATTATTTATGCTAGAATAAATAGATGAAATAACAGCTACTTCTGTGGTGGCAGAGAGGAAATTGTAGGTGACTTTAATTTTTTTTTATTTATACACTTGTCATTATGTATTATTAACAATGAACATATCTTCCTTGCACAGCCAGGGGAGAAAACAGCAGCTGTGATTTTTTTTTTTTTTTTTTTTTTTTTTTTTTTTTTTTTTTTTAAAGATTTTATTTATTTATTTGACAGAGAGAGATCACAAGTAGGCAGAGAGGCAGGCAGAGAGAGTGAGAGGGAAGCAGGCTCACTGCCATGCAGAGAGCCCGATGCGGGACTCGATCCCAGGACCCCGAGATCATGACCTGAGCCGAAGGCAGCGGCTTAAACCACTGAGCCACCCAGGCGCCCCCAGCAGCTGTGATTTACTTAATTTTTAAAAGGAGATAAACAAGAGGGTCAAGGTGTAGGTACTGACTCCATGAGTGCAAACCTTGTTCTAGTAAACAATTTGTGTATAATGTTGTGGATTATTTGAGAAACAACTCAGTAGATGAATTCTTACTGTCAATGCTCCTGGAAAAATTGCCAGGGCTTAAGATCGATTTTAACCCTTTAGTGCAACTCTGTCCAACTTCTCTAGTTCTTCCCTCTGGCTACCCAAGCCCACCCCATTGTTTTGATTGTTTTACAAAGACAACCCAATCTCTGCTGTCTCTCTCCCAGATAAAACTCACTTCATTTAGTACTACATTAAATCAATTTGCAGAAAAGTCAATATTTTTATATGGAATAAATAATTCCTACTTAGTAGCAATGAATGATAGGCTTAAACATCTGGGATGTGTTTGCTTACTTAATGAAAAGCTTATTATTTCTGGCCCAAATAATCTTTTATTGAATCTTTTGAATCTTTTATTTCTGTGTGTCCCTGAGTTTGCTCTCCATCTAATTGTCTTTGTGATATTAAAATTCATTTCTAAAAACTAGGGACAGCTAAATCAAACCATCTAGGCCATATGGGTTTTTTCACATAGATTGCTCCTTAAGACATATACATTGTCTTATTTTATAGTTTTCACCTAGATGTTCAAGAAATTCTTCTTCACAGCAACAACAAAGCAACTAATCTCTTCCTTCCCACCCTCCCATTAAAAGCTACTTACCTATTTATTTTCTAAAGTTATGTTTACTGAAGTATGATTTTTTCCCCCATTTTATTTATTTTTTCAGCGTAACAGTATTCATTGTTTTTGCAAAACACCCAGTGCTCCATGCAAAACGTGCCCTCCCTATTACCCACCACCTGTTCTCCCAACCTCCCACCCCCGACTCTTCAAAACCCTCAGGTTGTTTTTCAGAGTCCATAGTCTCTTATGGTTCACCTCCCCTTCCAAATTTTTTTTTTTTTTAATAAACATATAATGTATTTTTATCCTCAGGGGTACAGGTCTGTGAATCGCCAAACTCAACACCCAAAGAACAAACAATCCAATCAAGAAATGGGCAGAGGACATGAACAGACATTTCTGCAAAGAAGACATCCAGATGGCCAACAGACGCATGAAAAAATGCTCCACGTCACTCGGCATCAGGGAAATACAAATCAAAACCACAATGAGATATCACCTCACACCAGTCAGAATGGCTAAAATTAACAAGTCAGGAAATGACAGATGCTGGCGAGGATGCGGAGAAAGGGGAACCCTCCTACACTCTTGGTGGGAATGCAAGCTGGTGCATGCAACCACTCTGGAAAACAGCATGGAGGTTCCTCAAAATGTTGAAAATAGAACTACCCTATGACCCAGCAATTGCACTACTGGGTATTTACCCTAAAGATACAAACATAGTGATCCGAAGGGGCACGTGTACCCGAATGTTTATAGCAGCAATGTCTACAATAGCCAAACTATGGAAAGAACCTAGATGTCCATGAACAGATGAATGGATAAAGAAGATGTGGTATATATACACAATGGAATACTATGCAGCCATCAAAAGAAATGAAATCTTGCCATTTGCGATGACGTGGATGGAACTAAAGCGTATCATGCTTAGTGAAATAAGTCAATCGGAGAAAGACAACTATCCTATGATCTCCCTGATATGAGGACATGGAGAAGCAACATGGGGGGTTAGGGGGATAGGAGAAGAATAAATGAAACAAGATGGGATTGGGAGGGAGACAAACCATAAATGACTCTTAATCTCACAAAACAAACTGGGGGTTGCTGGGGGGAGGTGGGATTGGGAGAGGGGGAGGGGGTTATGGACATTGGGGAGGGTATGTGCTATCGTGAGTGCTGTGAAGTATGATTTACCTATAGAAAAATTCACCAGTTGGGGACTTTTTCTGATCAACAGGGAGTAACAGGGACCAACTTCATTTTTTTTTTGCCTAAAATGCAACTTAAAATCCGGGTGAGGGGGTGACAACAAAATGGTATTTAGGTACTAAATTAGTACCTAATTCATTAGGTAATGCAGGAATCTAATCTATGAGAGAGGGGAAACAAATAAAATAAGTGCTAATGATTAACCCAAAATACTGAATGGACATAGTCCCCAATTCATAGTATAAGATAAGGGAAGTTGGAGGAGACTGTCAGGATTTATGTGTTGAGGGAATGGAAATAGAATAAATAGACAAACATTAACACAATTAATGCAGTTATATTTCAAAAAGAAGATTAGAAAAGTTTGAGCTGATTAAGTGGAGACACAGAAGACATTATATTTGTATTTTATATCATATATATCATAATATGGGTAATAGAGCACACATGTATAAATCAGTTTCAATTTAATAAAGATCAAAAATATAACACCTGATGTGTAATCTACAGTATCCTGTTTAGTAACTGAAAAAAACAAAACAAAACAGGTCAATGAACTTAAAAGCAGAAGTATAAACTGGTTTTTTTTTTTTTAAAGATTTTATTTATTTATTTGACAGACAGAGATTACACGTAGGCAGAGAGGAAGACAGAGAGAGAGAGGGAAGCAGACTCCCTGCTGAGCAGAGAGCCCGATGTGGGACTCGATCCTAGGACCCTGAAATCATGACCTGAGCCAAAGGCAGCAGCTTAACCCACTGAGCCACCCAGGCGCCTCTGAAGTATAAATTGTTTTAAGTAAAATACTAAAAAAGAAAACTGAAAAAATAGAACACCAATGTGTTATGTAATAACATCAAGTACCTGAATATAAGTAATTTGGATTATGAAAACAGAAGAAATAATGGCAGAAAATTATCCAAATTTTATAAAAGCTGTAATTCCTTGGTGTCAAGGAGCTCAAAAAACTCCAGGTACAAGAAACCTTAAAAAAAAAAAAAAGAAAAAAGAAAGAAAGAAAACGTAGACATATCATAATCAAATTGTTTAAACCCAATAATTAATACAAAATCATAAAATTGTCTGCAGGGCAAAATATAAATTATATACAAAAGAACAAAGATAAGAAAGACGCACATTGGGAGGAGAGGAAAAATCAGTTGGGGGAAATCAGAGGGGGAGATAAACCATGAAAGACTGTGAACACTGAAAAACAAACTGAGGGTTTTGGAGGGGAAGGGGGTAGGGGTTTGGGAGAGCCTGTTGGGTATTAAGGAGGGCACGCATTGCATGGAGCACTGGGTGTGGTGCATTAACAATGAATCTTGGAACACTGGGGAAAAAAAAGAATGATAGCAATCTTTTATCATTGAAAGGGATGCAAAAGAAAATGGGTCAGCATCATTAAAGAACTGAAAGAAAAAAGAATGAGAACAGAATTCTACATATGGTGAAAACATCTTTCAAAAATTAGATGGAATAAATGCTTTTACAGATATATAAAAGTTGAAAGAATTGATCACTAGCTGACCTGACATGCAAAAATTGTGAAAGATAAACCTTTAGGCAAAAGAAACACTCAGGAATCTACACCTACACAAGGAAGAATTACATCAGAAATGCTGTGGGATAACCATAAAAGATATCTTGTAAAAAGATTATTGACCATTTCAATAGAAATATTTGTGAAGTCCTTTTGCTCATTAACATACATAGAAATAAAATATATAACAATAATTATACAAAGGTCAGGAGAAGAAAAATGGAAAAGAATTTGTAAGGATTTTAGACTATATGTGTAGGCACATGAACTTATTTAAGGACTGTGGTATGTTTAAAATGTATGTTTTAAAATCTAAAGCAATGACTATAAAATAAAATAAAAACATAATTAATAAAATGAAATAGGATAATAAGAAATAAAAATAATCTAATTAATATTAAAATGGTAGGAAAAGTGGAAAGGGGAAAAATACTACATAATTTTAATTTTAATTCAATTATAGCAATAATCATATTACATATAAATGATCTAGCCACCCCAACTTAAAAGCTGAGATTATCACAATAAAAAAAATAGTTAACTGTATGTTGTCAATAAGAAACATATTTTAAATACAAAGAACAAATACAAATACATTAAAAGTAAAATGATGTAAAACAGTATAAAGTGTTAACACCAAACAAAAGAAGCAGGGGTACCTATGTTAAAACATCAGGCCAGGTAGATTTCATACAAAGTAGTATATTACTAATAATAAAGAGTTTGGTTTATAATCATAAAGGGGTAAATACATCAATTCAAAATAGACTCAAGATGAATTAGACATATCCACAATTATAGCTAGAGAGTTACTATTCCTCCCTAAATAACTGATAGAAAAAGTAAAGAGAAAATCTGTATGGGTTTAGAGGACTTAACATCAACCAACTTACCCTAACTGAAATTTATAGAACACTTCATTTAAAAACAGGAGAATATATTTTGTTTTCAATTACACCAAAGAACATTCACAAAGATAGAACATATTCTGGAACATAAAAGGAATCTAAATAAATTTAATATTATTCATTATACAAAGTATGCTCTCTCACCCCCGTTAAATTTAATTAGAATTCCATAATATAATTATATCTGGAAAATTTCCAAATATCTGGACTAAATAGTACACTTCTAAATGAAAACGATGAAATTAAAATGAAAATTAGAAAGTATCTGTACTGAATGGGAACAATAACTCAGCATATCAAACTACATGGAAAGTTGTTAAAGCAGTACTTTAAGAGAAAAGTAGAGAACAAAACGTTTATATTATAAAAGAAGAAAAGTCTCAGATCAATGATTTTAGGGATTGATAGATGTGATGTTGTGATTTATAACTGGAAACATACATTTGGTTTTCGTCCCAGTTCCTGGCACAGAGCTCCTAAAACTTGAAGAATTTCTTAAGTGATAAAAACAATAAAGGTGTCTTGATATTCATAACAAACCCCTTTCAATCTGTTTATGTTAATGCTGTGACTTTTGGACACAACCTAAGGACAGGCACTAGTTGCCAGAGGCGTTAACTATGTAACTGAAGAGTCGGAACTTTCAATCCCCTCCTTAGGGGATTGAATCAATTACCAATGGCCAATGATTTAATCAATCATGTGTATGTAATGAGGCCTCTATAAAAAAACACAAGAGGACTTGGTTGGGAGAACTTCTGGATTGGTGAGCATGTGAAAATTTGGGGAAAGTATCATGCTAAGAGAACTCCTGGAAGCTTCAAGCCCCTTCTGTATACTTTGCCCTATATCTTTCATCTGGATATTCTGGAGTTATATTATTTTATAATAAACTACGGAGCTATTAAGTAAAGTGTTTCTCTGAGCTCTGTGAGACACTCTCACAAATTAATTGAAACCATGAAGGGGGTCATTGATTCTTCCAGTTTATAGCCAGCAGTCGAAGTACAGGTAACAACCTGAACTTGCTACTGGGGTATCAAGTATTGGAGGGGTAGAGGAGGAAACAGTTCTATGGGACTGTGCCCTGGCCTGTGGAATCTGTTGCTCTCAGTAGATAGTGTCAGAATTTAGTTGAATTATAGGATATCAAGCTTGTGTTGGAGAATAGCTTGATGTGGGAAAAGAATCCACACATTAGAATTGATCCCAGAATATTTTTTTCCTTTTCTCTGTTTTACTCCATTGTCTTTGATTTCATGAGATATCTCCTAGAATTCTCATCCTTATTTCTCTGCAAGGAATGTCTTATTTTCTCTAGCTGCCTTCATTATTTTCTCTTTATTTCTGCTTTCCATATTGAATATGATGTGTTTGGATGTGTGTTGTTTGTTTGTTTTGGTACTTCTACAAAATATAATTCTCTGACATCATTCATTAATTTTGGACAATTCTCAGACATAATCTCTTCAAGTATTATTTTTTGTACTGTTCTTTCTCAGTTTTCACTTTCTGGGATTCCATTTACATGTATATTATTTCATTTGATGTTTTTCAGTGCTTTTTTTATTCTCACTTTGATAACCACCTCCAAGTTCACGAATTCTCCCCTCATTTGTATTAATACTACTAATGAACACTTTAAAGGAATTCTTCATTTTTTTACTGTTTATTTTGTTTCTAGAAACTCTTTGAATCAGAATTGCTAAACTGATCATGCATTTTGTCATCATTTCCACTAGAACTTTTTTTTTAGACTTTAATTTATTTATTCGACAGAGAGAGAGATCACAAGTAGGCAGAGCAGCAGGCAGAGAGAGAAGGGGAAGCATGCTCCCTGCCAACCGCCGAGCAGAGAGCCCAATGCAGGACTCGATCCCAGGACACTGAGATCATGACCCGAGCTGAAGGCAGAGGCCCAACCCACTGAGCCACCCAACTTTTAACTTATTTATCAGTTATGGGGACGGTGATAAAGATGATGAAGATGATGACAAGGATGTTTAAATTCTCTCTGTGAATTCTAATATCCGGGTTATCTCTGAGTCTGTTTCTGTTTGTGGCTTTTATATTGACAATGGATGGTATTTTATGAATTTTTGTATGTGTCAGAGGCTTGATTTTTTAATTGAACACCCCAAATCATGCAGAGAATGGCAGAGACTAAGGTAAAGAATATTTATACCTAGAAATGGACATGTCTTTTGCTAGGCTATCATTAAGGCAGGCTATGTCAATCTACTCAGGAGTTAAGCTGGGGTTGAATATTTGTGTTGCTGTTTATTAAAGCCAGAAGCTTCAAATTCCTCTAGCTCTGGATGCCATAGGATGATTGCTTCTTTGTCTGAGAGATTTAATTAATGTTTTACTTCTCCCTTCAACCTTCAGCCTTTCTTGAACACCTTTGCCATTAAGGGATGCTTTCTCTATGTACTTGCCCCACTCTCAGAGGTTCATTTTGTTGATGCTTACTTCATGCTTACTAGTTGGTGGTCAAGCTGGTCGTTATCTGATGTCATAGTTCATCCCAGTCAGGCAAGGTATGTTTGCCTATATCCCAGTGTGGGGTTTTCTAAACGATCCTGCTTCTCCTTCTTATTGCTGTCAAAATCTATCTTATAAATTTTGGGGAATTTTGTAGGAGAATTTCCATCTCCTCTGTCCGCTGTGAGAAATTTCTAATGGTATTTGTATACTGTTACCCTTGAACACTTGGATTTGAACTGTGCAAATCTATATATACATGGATTTTTTTTATAGTAGTATTATAAATATATTTTCTCTTCTTTTTCATTCTCTTTAAAAGAAGATTTATGTATTATTTTTGAAAGAAGGGAAGGGGCAGAGGGAAAAGAAGAAAGAGAGAGTAGGAGACTCCCTGCTGAGTGAGGAGCCTGATGTGGGCTCAATCTTGCCACCCTGAGATCATGACCTGAGCTGAAATCAAGAGTCAGATGCTTAACTGACTGAACCACCCAGATGCCCTTCTTTATGATATTCTTTTTTTTTTTTAGATTTTATTTATTTATTAGACAGACAGAGATTACAAGTAGACAGAGAGGCAGGCAGAGAGAGGAAGGGAAGCAGGCTCCCTGCTGAGCAGAAAGCCTGATGCAGGGCTCGATCCCAGGACCCTGGGATCATGATCCGAGCCAAATGCAGAGGCTTTAGCCCACTGAGCCACCCAGGCACCCCTCTTTATGATATTCTTAATAATATTTTATTTTCTATAACTTACTTTATTGTAAGGCTGTAGTATATAATACATACAGCATACAAAGTATGTGTTAATTATTTATGTTATCAGTATTATTATTATGTTATCAATTATCAATCAATCAATTATTATGTTATCAGTAAGACTTCTGGTCAATAGTAGGCTATAAACAGTTAAGTTTTGAGGGAATCAAAAGTTATACACAACATTTTGACTGTGCAAGGGTCTGTACCCTTAACCCCTATGTTGTTCAAGAGTCAACTGTATATAATAAGTAGAAAAAAGATCATCCAGAGGTGTCTTCTATGGACTGAACTGTGTTTGTCCGAATATGTTGGATATGTTGAAGCCCTGACCCCCAATGTAACTGTATCTGGAGATAAGGAATTGAAGATGTTATCAAGTTTAACTGAGGTCATAAGTGTTCATGCTAAACTGATAATACTGTGACTTATAAGAACAGAAAGAGAGAGTGATCTCTTTTTTCATCATGTGAGGACATAGCAAAAAAGAGGTCTTCTACTAGCCAAAAAGGGGTGTCAACAGAACTTGACCATGCTGGCACCCTGATCCCAGACTTCAAGGCTCTGGCACTGTGAGAAAATAAATTTCTACTATGTAAGCCACCCAGTCTGTGTATTTTGTAATGGCAGTCCTAGCTGATAAGATGATGTCCATGTCTTAGTCCCTAGAACTGTGAATATGCTACCTTAAATGTTAAGAAGGACATTACAGATGCAGTGGAGAGATTATCCTGGATTATCCAGGTGGGTCTGACTTGCTCACATGAGTCTTTAAAGTGAAGAGCTTTTCCTGGCTATAGTCAGAGATACGACAACCGAAGGAGGGTCAGAGAGAGATTTGACATGTTGTCTTTGAAGATGGAAGGAAGGGGCAAGAGCCAAGGGATGTGGTTGCCTTCTAAAAGCTGAAAAAGACAAGGAAACAGATTATCCCCTATAGCCTCCAAGAGACACACAGCCCTACTGACACTGTGGTTTTTGTTCAGAGAGATATGTATAGGAATTCTGACCTACACATATATAATCAAATTGATTTGTATTGTTTAAAATGCAAAGTGTGTGATAATTTCTTACAGTAGCAAAAGGCAAGTTATCCAATATAGAATTCTGGGCCCATAATTGTTTCCTGTCTCTACTACTATCCCACATGTAGACCGTTTTTTGTTTTGTTTATTTTGTTTTGTTTTAGAGAGAGAGAGAGAGAGAAAATGGCAGAAAGCAAGGGAGAGAGAGAATCTTAAGCTAGCTCCTTGCCCAGTGCAGAGTCCTATGTGAAGATAGCTCTCACAACCTTGTGTTCATGACCACAAGATCATGCCCTGAGCTGAAAGTTGGTTGCTTCACTGATTGAGCCACCCAGGCACCACACAAATGTAGAGGCTTTTTATTTGTTTTCTTTTTACTCTTCCTTCCCCTAGTGGTAATAATTCTTCAACTATGCCTTCAGAGTGAAAAAACAAAAAAACAAAACAAAACAAAAAAAATGGCTGTTCCCCTTCTGGTTTCTGCTCTTTAGGAGAGATTTTTTTTTTAAATCTTTCCTGTATCTCAGTAATTGGTACCCTCCCTCAAGTTAGAACCATAAAAGGGGACTCTCCAATTTTCCTCCCTTTCTCAAATTTTTTTCATGATTCCCCTGTAGAGGAGAAAAATATACCTGCCAATACAAACTCTCTTTTATCTTAGCTTAAGGTCTTCTATGCTTTCATGCTTAGCACATATTTGACATTTAACTCTTTGTTAAATTTTTTAGAATAAGAATTTAATTCTTATTCTTATAAGAATAATATTCTCATTCTGAGTAATAAGAACTATATTCTTATTCTGACTATGTGGCAACCGGAGGCTGTTCTTCCCGTACTTTTCCACAGATGGGCCAGTGTTTATGTTCTGTTTCTCCTTGGAGAGGCTGGTCTCCCTTCCTTGAATTAGTTACAATTGACTTTTCCTTGTAATAAGGATGGGGGCAATGCTCTTTTTATCTTTCTACATCCCAGGCAGAAGCGAATTCTAATTCTGCTTTTAATTCAGGTCTTTTGCCTGTTTTATTCATGAATATGAAGGGATATGATTAAATGCATGCCCTAAAATTTAGAATGTCTAATAAAATATTTGTATTACATATTCCAGCATGAACAAATTATGCTTGTAAAATCTAATTGTTAATAAAAATTAACCATCCATTTTACTTTTATCTGGACTTTCTCATTTTCTATGTCTATCTTAAAATATGATCAATATTAAAACTAATGTTCTAATAAGAATATATTACCAAAATAAAATAAACCAAGTGTTATTATATAAACTGTGTAATAAAAATTATTTATAAGTATATATCAAACATTAAAATGAATGTGGAGTAAAAGAATCTCTAATATTCTGGTAACATGAATTTAAATTAATAGAGATACTAATTTTCTGGAGAGTTATAAAATTATCTTCTGGGTATCTTTTCTGGAGGAATTATGTTCATATACATAAGAGAATAATAATTTCAATAGTTTTGTAATAAAGAAAACTTGAAAGAAATCTTAAGCAACATAGAAAAGTTTAGGAAAAATGGGGTTTGTACATATAGAATATTGCTGTTAGAATGTATTATGTTCAATGAGTAATAGAGATAATTGTCAAAATCATAAAATGAGTGAGGGCACCTGGGTGGCTCAGTGGGTTAAGCCGCTGCCTTCGGCTCAGGTCATGATCTCAGGGTCCTGGGATCGAGTCCCGCATGGGGCTCTCTGCTCAGCAGGGAGCCTCCTTCCCTCTCTCTCTCTCTCTCTGCCTGCCTCTCTGCCTACTTGTGATCTCTCTCTCTGTCAAATAAATAAATAAAATCTTTAAAAAAAAAAAAAAATCATAAAATGAGTGAAAAGCAACTTTCAGAAAGGTATGTGTGGTATCATACAATTTATGGAAAATTTGCATAGTACAGAGTGGTATAAATGCTTTTGAGGTTTGTGCATGTATATATTTGTGTGTAATATATTATACAGAGGATGGACTTCAAAAACCTTATTCATAATAGAGCTAAACTATAGTGGTGAAAGGATAGAGGAAAAAGGAAATGGGGTAGTTACCAGTTTGATTTCATTCTTATATGTAATTATTTTTTAGTACTAAAATTAAAGTGAATATGACAAATTTTTTAACTTTTAGTCAAATTACACTGCTATTTATTTTACTCTCTGTATTTTCTGAATATTTATATTGTTTCCTAGCTATGAAAAATATTACATTGGTTATAATTTGTAATCAGTTTTGACAGTTTCTTGCTTTAATCTGTACTTGAGCTGTGCCAGTCTTCTTCTAGGCAATATTAGATGTTATTTTTAAGTGTGTGATGTTGATTGGATTTTATTATTTCTTTTGGACAATTGACTAAATATTAAAGGTGATATAGATTTTATTATTAACTTTAACAATATTAGCTACCTGACACATTATTCTTGTCTGTGAATTGAGTGAGCATATTGGCAATTCCTGTGTCCAAATCATCCAGATATATATATATATTTTTTGAAAGAACAGAAATAAAGAATGCTTCCTGTTGGATACTACACAATGTCCCACCCACACTTAGCTATTGGCAACTATCTTGCAGTTCAGCCCCAAAGCCTATTACTAGTCTAACCATCAGCACTGATATATACAGATCTAGTGGGAAGGAAAGATAGAGGCCAAAATATTTTCTAGACTTTGATCAGCAGTCATTAACAATCTTAATGTAATATGGCATACATTTACATATTGAGCTCTGTTAGCAAAACCAATACTCATAGCTTTTCAAGAAGGGGTCTAAAATAATGAGGAACATAGAAGTTTCTAAAAATGTGATTTTCATATTTTAAGTTCAAGATTGAATATAGTAGGCGTATGGTTCTCTGTTTATGAAGGAATTTTAGGAGTGTATGTCAGAATATCTAAGAGGCAAGAATTCATCATAATTCATCATCAAATGTCTCCATATTTTTAGTGAGCAGATTTAGGAGTTAGGACAACAGGACAACCTGTTACTAAAATATAAACACAACCAGAAACAAAAGTTAGGATGAAAGTTCCTGAGAGCATCAAAATAAGCAAACTTCAAGAATTCAGTTAAGGGGGCGCCTGGATGGCTCAGTGGTTTAAGCCCCTGCCTTCAGCTCAGGTCCTGATCCCAGGGTCCTGGGATCTAGCCCCACGTGGGGCTCTCTGCTCTGCAGGGAGCCTGCTTTCCCCTCTCTCTCTGCCTGCCTCTCTGCCTGCCTCTCTGCCTACTTGTGATCTCTGTCTCTCTGCCTACTTGTGATCTCTGTCTCTCTCTCTCTCTCTTTCAAATAAGTAAATAAATTCTTAAAAAAAAAAGTATTCAGTTAAACTGATTACTTTGTTCTCTGTGTTATGTGGCAGTATAAAGTAAAATGAATGATAATAAAGATCACCACAATTTATTGACTATGTTCAATAAAACCTTCAATTCCTTTAAATATTTTATTCAATGTCAAAAATCATAATCACAATAAACTTTTTTCAATTTAGAAAGTTAAGTTGTAGTTATAGTTCCTTTAACTGATTCCATCAGTATTATCTGCATGTAACTTTGCCTTCTAGATTCTATTTGACTTTTCTATATATTTTTTTAAAAGTTCATCTTTGTAATATGAATTTCCTAAGACCATATTATTTTTGCTATGGTCTTTAATACACACAAAGATAGTACACATTTATATTACTGTCATTTGCATGTGTATCTACACACATATTTAGATAATATCGGGGATTCACAGATCATGTTTCATTTTAATTTCCTTTATAGAAATGCATTTAGTTATCTTTAGCAGCTCTTATAAATTTATTTTAATTATTGTAACATTTAGGTTTGGACATTCTTTTTAGTTTACTTGTAATTTTGTATTATTTTCAATTGGTTTTCCGGTTCATTTTTAGTTAATATACTTTATAACTAAAGCATGTGTTACCTTTAAGTGTTTTTAAAACGTTCCTCATGATGTAAGAATTATCTGCTCATTAATTAACCTATAAAACCTTTTGATGCATTTTATATATTTTATTTTAATGTTCAAATTATTTGATAGAATTGTAGGGGCAGGAAACTTTTCCCTTCTTCCCTTCTAGGTTTGGCTGGCCTAATAATTAAATTGACATACAACTGATTAAAAGGAGAAAAACAAATTTAATTTCATATACCCAGGAACCCATATAAATATGAGATGCAAAGAAGTGACCATAGCAGGCATCTTTCATACCTTTATATAAAGAAACAATAAAATTGTGTAGAATTAATAAGATAAAGGGGTTTGGGCTTGGGATAGTAAATTAGTAAAGAAGTAACAAAGTTTATTATACAGCCAGCCTTCTTGGCCCTAAAATTTCCTATCTCTGGTAACAAAGATGTTTTCTACCCTCATGGCACAAAGAATGTACCTTTCACATGGGAGGTTCATTTCCTGCTTTAGGAGACAAAGAAGGGTCAGAGTGTCCTTGCCCTGGCTGTTTCTTAAGTAAGTAGCTTTAACTCAAAATAATCAATATCCCAAAGTGGCCTATTTTGAGGTAGCATAATCTATGCCTCTTGAAAATATTTATTGTAAATATAAACATCCCTTAATAAGTTGTTTTCAAAAATTACTTTAGTAAACATTTGTTTTGCAAGCCATGCTTTTGCACAGAATATCAAATAACACAAATTTTGTTGTTGTTTAGCTCTTAAGTTAGACATATTAGATAAAGTTTTTCAGGAAAATTTAACTGTGACTCTTCGGGATTAATGATTTATTCTAGAATGGATTTTCAACTGACCAATATATAAACAAAGTCACTAAAGAAAAATAAAAATGACTACAACATTTTCCTTTTTCCAGTCTTTCGGAACTCCTTGTCCTGCATGATTTCCTCAAGATAATGCAAATGGTTCATCAAAGGCTTCTGACATTTCCTTAATTACCCTCAGGGCACAGGACATGAAGATGTTCTCATTTGAATTCTTCCCAATTTTTCCAGGAGATATTTTCTCATTTCAGCCTGATTCTCATTCCATGCTCCAGGTAACAGGTTTATTCCAACATTAAAAGCTTTATTGCTGTCTATGATCAGTGTTTCCCCTTACCTGTCAACCTGTCAAAGTAAGGTAATTTCCGCTGATGCTCCCTTTTTTTTTTTTAAATATATTCATATACTTTTTTGGATGCATAGGTAATTTTTAATGGTCTGTGTTAGGGGTATTTCCTCTGTTTCTGGCCTTCCAACATTAAACCTAAATCAGTTCACTATTAGACATTTCAACTTTTTCACCTGACCTTGAGTTCTCTATCTTGTGCAGGGTTTTTTGTTTTTTAAATTCAGCGATCGATTATTGAGTTTCTAAGCATATTTTCACATTCAATTTAGTGACACAATGGGATTTTCATCAAAATGAATTCCCAGTAAGGGAAATTTTAAAATACTTTTATTGTATTCAAGCCAGAATTTTGCCTGGGCGAGAGTTAGTGGCACAATTTCATCAGAAACATTCTCTTTATGGGGGCAAAATATTGGATTTTTTGATTTGGAACCAGAGGATATGGGTTAAATTGTGTCTTTGTGACCCTGGAATCACTCTCTTTATATAGATAGACAGGCATAGATATAGATCTATAGATATAGATATAGTATATAAATATAATAAAAAATAAAAATATAATGTCATATAAATAAATATAAATATGTAAACAATATAAATATAAAAAAATATATAATATATAATAACATGGTTAATAATCCCTGCCCTAGCTACCTCACAAAGAAGAGTTCATATGAAAGCACTTTATAGACCAGGAACCTAGACAAATGCAGTATACTCTTGTTAAAAATATATTCTGTAGGGGCGCCTGGGTGGCTCAGCGGGTTAAAGCCTCTGCCTTCGGCTCAGGTCATGATCCCAGGGTCCTGGGATCGAGCCCCGCATCAGGCTCTCTGCTTGGCTGGGAGCCTGCTTCCTCCTCTCTCTCTCTCTGCCTGCCTCTCTGCCTACTTGTAATCTCTATCTGTCAAATAAATAAATCTTTAAAAAAAAAAAATATATATATATATATATATATATATATATATATATTCTGTAAGGAACAAATAAGAAAAACACACTGAGGAACTAAGAAAAACTGTTGGGGTCATGTCTTCCAAACTTAAGCCTTCCCATAGCATTTACAGTTATCCTCCAGAACCTCTATTGTATACTTTATTTAGTCAGATGTTACAGGGTAAAGGAAATCTCCAGCTTTTTGTAGCTTTATGCTGTAAAAATGGATAATCCCTATGTTATTCCCTAAGGGAGTAGAAGACTATCAAAAACTCTTCCCACACAACTCTCTCCAGCTGAGTTGATACACATACCTTTTCAGTTCAATGTCAAGCTCCCATTGAACTCTGTGTCAGCTGAGTAGCTCTTCAAATTTCCTTATAAATTTCATTGCTAGTTTGCTCACTGATGCTGAGATGTTGCCACTTGGTGTATTCTCACTTCCTATGCCCAGGGCTAAAATTCCCTGATACCAGACAACTGGAGAACATGAAATGTTCAAGTCTTACTGGGAGGCTGTCTTCCTTTAATATTTCACATTTGTCATTCTATTTTATTAAGCCAGACGTTACAAAACACAAAGAGGAAAAAAGGGCTTCAGAGTCTGCATCAGGGTATATGATGAAGGGTGATATGTTTTGCACTTGATACATTTGAATTTTTAAGATATTAATATTAATGACTAAAGTGCCTAAGATTTCCTAAGTAAAACAAGCGATGGTTAATTTTTGCTCCAATGGGCCCAATAGCCTTCCTTTTTCCAAGGAAATTACTTAGAATTTAAGTATTTACTGGTTAAGTATCAACCATGGGCTTAGGACAATTCACTCAACTTCTTTTAGACTCCATTTTCTAAGTTGTAAAATGGGAATAGTAATATTTACCTATCCCAAAGTCTGGGTGAACAGTATTGAAGAAAATATATAAGGAAACGCTTTTTAAAGAAGTAGGATATTATTATAATTGGTATATGTTTCACCTTCAGCAAGATCTGTAGAATATATACAGAGAAACTTACCACGAAAAACTAAGACACAGGAATATTATGTCAAGGAGCACAAGTTATAATTGTGGATCCACGATCCAAGAATATAATTGTAGATGCAGTATACAAGAACAGAACAGAATATATCATATATAAGAACAGAAGATATAGAAATATATTTGTTAACTATTATTGTTCAGTTATTATAGCTGAGTATTCAGGGATGTTAAAAGCAATAAAAAATAAAGAAGTGGGAAGGACTACACAGAGGTACTCTGGGAGGCTTGGAGATATACAGGCTTCAGATAAGCAGAATGTTGGATGGAGAAATTCACAGGTAAATGGAGTAGCATTCATGAATGCATAAATCCAAAATGATTGAGAAAAAAAATGAGGACTTTGCTTTCTAGTACAAGACGTATACTCAGCTGATATGAACAAAAAATAAAAATAAATATTTGAAATATCTTTGGATAGTAAGATGAAATCAGTTTGGAAGAAGATTTTTAAAAGTAAAAATACACTGAATTGAGTGTGATGGAAAAGACAAATTAAATTACAGATTTTGAGTAATGAAATTATGTAAGAATTTAAAAAAAATTGTTCTGGCTTTTTTTTTGAGATATAGTCTAACAATTAGAAGAGAAATTAGAAATGAGAAAATTTGCTATGCGTGTGTGGTACCTATTTATGTTAAAGATGATGATGTTATATATTCAAATATGTTGGGAATAGAGAAAATGAAAATAACTCACAGGAAAACAATAATATGGTCAAGACTAAGTATCAGTTTCTAAAAACTAAGTGTCAGCTAAAGACTGACAGACACAGAAGCAAATCATACTGTGACTCTCCTGATAATTTCTTTCACCCTGTCATTTCAATACCAGTAAAATTAACAATATTAGTGGCCATAAAGAAAAGAAAATAATTCATTAAAAATGAAACCTGATACACATATATTAAAGAAGAATAATTTCTTTGTTCTGGTAATGATGGCAGAGTTTTTGGACTGACTTTTTAAAGGTTCGGGTGTCATACACCTGATTTTTTTAGTTTCAGTTTGCAAAGCCCTCATTGTTCAACTCCTTCAATGACTAAATACGATTCAACAACATGGAGCCCTCAAGAGCCTGGGGTCTGGGCTGATTTTGCAAAATTGCTCTCTACTAGATATACTTCCGAAACCCGTTGTCAAGTCAAACAAGGCTGCATTGGCTGCAAGCTATTGAAAGCAAAAAGACAAACATAAAATAAATGGTTGACCTGACTCAGCATTGCAGTGAAGGAAAGCTACGCATGTCAGTCAGATCACTGTACAATTCTTCCTGGAACAGATAAAACTTACAGGAGGAGAAGGAAAAAAAAAAAAATGAAAACTGAAACCTAGAAAGGATGTAAAGACCAAGTTAAAAAATAAAACCCTGTGGAAAACAAAAGGCAGGCACAGCACAGTAGAAAAGCCAAATTCATTTTTATTTAGTAGAAGATTCAAGCATTCATTTCCCCTTCCTTTTAAGTTGATCACCTTAAGGCCATAGTGGTTCACAGAAACAACCCAAAAGCACAGGAGAGCAACATGAGCATCTGATGGGGAAAAGAATCAATGAAGACAAGCTGGTTTAACTTTGAAGAATTATTAACCACCAGAAAAGTCAAAATGCTTAAGAAACCAGGAGATGTAAGTCAAAGAGGAGAGTGTGAATGATTTATTTTTAAATCCAGTTGACATGCCAGTTTACCCAGTCAAGAACTAAGGTAATAGCTTAAAACATCTTGGGAACTTCTCTATGAAGTATGGTAAAACAAGAATAGAAAGGGCTTGCCAGCTCTGTAGGTATGCACAGACTTATTGAATTCCTAATTACCCAAAGGCATCTTTTTTATTTTTTTAAATCAGGTAATCTTTGTTCACTGCTGCTAAAAAATTTAATAACACTTTAAAAGTCATACTGAATATATTCTGGGTAGTATTGGAAAAAGCTATCCTTTCTGATGATGATTCTCCAAGTTTGCCTTCATTGACATCCTTTATGTAACTGGACAACTGGCTCTTCTTACTTAGGAATAAAGTTTATGCCCATTTTCAAAAAGAGTGTTTTGAAAATCACACTATAAATCCTCCAAAATTATAACTTTATATTAATTTATGTTCAGCATGGCAGAAGCTGCTCATATACATATTTGAGTCTATGAAATAAAAGTGTTTTAAAGTTAAACAGAAAATGTATTTTCCAAAATTTCCTGTTATCTTTCAGAAATATTAAATACCTAGAATAATAGAAATATATTACATTAAATTTTTAAGGTATATTTCATACAATTGAATTTAATGTCTTTGTGAAACATAAATAGACAAAAAGGTAACTAGACTCCTCTCCACCACAATACACAAACACAAACACAAAAAATGCCCACATTGTAGCCCCTCTACATCCACAAAGTATTTTGTCTATGTTTTTGGTTTCTCCTGGGATCTATCACTTCCTGTACAGTAATGAGGGATATACATTCTCTCAAATTTGTGTAATTTAAATTGGGAGAACACTTGGGTACTCTTCTGATTTTCCCCTGCTCCTTCTCTTACTCTACCATTCTTATATAAAGTCCCATCTGTTCTGAGTCTTATGTCCCACCATCTCTACAACCCAGTACCCTCCCTCCACCCAGTGTTAGCTACTAACCTCCAAATCACTCCCTTTCAGTTTTAGAGATGCATTGTCTGTCTTCCTATTTATCTTACCACCTGTATCAGCTGGATGACATTATTTCCAGACATTGTAAATCATCCACTCGAGTACAATGTTCCCTTCCACAGTACTTCAGCTGCAAACTTTGTGCCAACAAACTAAGATCTTGTCATTTCCCTCAAACTATTATACTTCTAAAATTATTAAGGTATATGAAGTGATTTATAATAAGAAATATATATATATTTCTTATATATATATAATATATATTATATATATATAGTCCTGTTTCTGGCACAGAGCTCCTAAAACCCTTGGGATTTCCTGTGACAGGAGTCTTAATGGTGTGTCTTCTGTTATGTTATTGAGGTGAGTTTTGGACCCCGCCTAAGGATTGGGGCTGGTTGCCAGTGGAGCCACCTTGTAATAGGGGACTGGAACTTCCAGTCCCACTCCTTTCTCCACCTCCCAAAAGGGAGACATGCTGGAGGTTGAGTTTGATCACCAATGGCTAATGATCTAATTAAATCATCACTATGCAATGAAGCCCTCATAAAACCCCAAAGAACTGAATTCAGGGGCCTCTGGGTTAGTGAATATGTGGAGATTTGTGAGAGTGACACACTCAGAAACAGCATGGAAGCTCGGAGCCCCTTTCCCATACCTTGCCCTATGCATCTCTTCCATTTGGCTGTTTCTGACTTATACCCTTTTATAATAAATGGTAATCAAGTAAGTAAAATGTCTCTCTGAGTTCTGAGAGCCACTTGGGCAAAATAACTGAACCTAAAGAAGGGGTGTGTAGAACTTCAATCTATTGTCAGTAGGTTAAAAGCACAGGTGACAATCTGGGCTTGTAATTGACATTTGAAGTGGGAATGAGGGGGGCCAATCTTGTGGGACTGAGGCCTTAATTTGTGGGACCTGTAACTCTCTCCAGATAGGTAGTATCAGAATTGAGTTCCAGTAGAGGACACCCAGCTGGTGTCTAAGAATTGCCTTGTATGGAAAAATAACAACAACAACAACAACACTGGATTTAGTGTCAGAATCCCACTCTAACATTCCACATTCGTTGGCTCCCTTAACTCACTCTTTTCACCTTTCCTTCTACCTAGTAATTTTCTCCAGTCCCTTGACAACACTGCTATCTTATTAAGTCATTTTTCACTTTTTCGAAGTTCTGACCCAATGATATCCTTATTGATTCTCAGCCCACGATTTGTATTCTTAATTCAAAGACAGTAGGAAAATAATCAAACAGAAAAGCCTTCGGATTACTTCTATCAAACTGAAACTCATATCTTCCCCCTCCTTTTATGGTTCTTTCTGTTCTGCTTCCATGTTCTTCTGTCTGATGAACTTCTGCTCAGGCCGTGAGCAGATCTTAGTTTGTTATCCTGACCTCCTGACCCCCATCCAAGTGGAGTCATGTGCCTCTTTCATCTGTTCCCAATGCCTCTTATATTTTTGCTTTCCTTCAGTACATCTTTGACTTACAGCAATAGCGTATTAAGTTTGATAAATCATTCACACTACTAAGCAGACCCTAGAATATCCATTTGTGTGCATACATATACATACACACACATGAATACACATATATTTATGTATGCATATGTAACATACCCATAGACTAAATTTTTGTTACAGTTTTAGATTAGAGGAAAATTTAAAAAAATAGAATTTTCATAATCAAACACTCAGTTTACCTTATTTTTAACACCTTTAATATGGTGCTTTTGTTATAATTAGAGAACTAATTTTAATATATTATTACTAAAGCTCTTAGTTTAGAGTTCCTTGGTTTTTATTCACTGTCCTTTTTCTGTTTTAGAATTCCATCCAGGATATCAAATTACCTGTAGTTTAGTTTAGTCATGTCTCCTTAGGCTACTTTTTTTTTTTTTTAAGATTTTATTTATTTGACAGAGAGAGACAGTGAGAAATCACAAGTAGGCAGAGAGAGAAGGGGAAGCAGGCTCCCTGCTAAGCAGATAGCCCGATGCGGGACTTGATCCCAGGACCCTGAGACCATGACCTGAGCTGAAGGCAGAGGCTTAACCCACTGAGCCATCCAGGCACCCCTCCTTAGGCTACTTTTAACTGAAACAGTTTCTCAAACTTTCCTTGTTTTTAGAAACTTTATAGTTCTGAGAAATACTGGTCAGTATGTTTTAGGGTGCTCCACTAATCAAATTTGTCTGCTGTTCCTCTCATGAAAAGTCTAGGGTTGTGGGTTATTGGAGGAAGATCAAAGAGGCAAAGTGCCATTTCCTTACATAGTATCAAAATCACCGTGTTGTATGACTATTGATGTTGACCTTGATCCCCTGGCTTATGTGGTGTTTGTCAGGATTCTCCACCACAAACTTCACCCACTCCTTTTCCATACTGTGCTCTTTGGAAGAAATTAACTGTGTTCTGTCCTCACTTACGAAGTCAGGAGTTATATTACTTCCTTGAGGGCAGATTATTTATATAAAATATTTGGAATTCCAAGGTATGGGAAATTTGTCTTTTCTCCCTCATTTATTAATTTGCTTAATCATCTAATTACATCACTATGGGTTAGTAAGTATTTATGTTATCCTATGGTTGTGTTACTACTTTTTTGTTGTTGATCAAATTGTATCAGCTTTGGCCACTGGGAGCTCTTTCAATCGGAGTGTTACTACTTTTTTGTTGTTGATCAAATTGTATCAGCTTTGGCCACTGGGAGCTCTTTCAATCGGATCTGGGCTCCTTTGTCATACTCCTATTTGTGTGTGTGTGTGTGGTATGTAGTTGTTTTGTTTTAGGTATATCTTTATTTTCTGACACTCCAAGACGCTCCAGGTTCATCTTGTTTATTTCTTACATAAGTCCTAGAATCAACAATTTACCCAAGGAGGCTTCTTCTTTTTATTGGACAATAGTATTAAAAACTAAGTTTTGGATACTAGGTATGATCATTACAAGTGGATATTTATTCCTTGTAGGTCCTCTCCATTGACACTAATAAAATATATCTATGTATACTAAGCTGTGTATGTATACTAAGTCTATGTATACTAAACTGTATATATTATCATCCATATCTATATTAAGTTTAACATGAATTACTAATGATACCTCCAACATTAATCATTACTATATGGATTATTTTAGCCTATTCCTTTGCTTATCTGGAAATTCCCACTCCAACACTGAGAAGCCTGGTTCCCATAATCTGTCACCATTTACTTGAGCCTACACTTCGAGTATACACACATATCAGTATGAGAATTGTCAACCATTATCCTTGTGGAAAACAATTTATCTGCTAGAGTACCAGGCTTAGATGCTGTCCCTGTGTCTTTGTTCTCACTAAATTCACTCATTTCGGGTGAATAAGCCTCTGATAAAATCTTGCCTGCAAGGTAGGGCTTTGTTATGGGGACTTATCTGGTATATTTTCTTTTTTTTTTATTTTAAGATTTTTATTTATTTATTTGACGGACAGAGACCACAAGTAGGCAGAGAGGCAGGCAGAGAGAGAGAGGAGGAAGCAGGCTGTCCACAGAGCAGAGAGCCCGATGCGGGGCTCGATCCCAGAACCCCGGATCATGACCTGAGCCGAAGGCAGAAGCTTTAACCCACTGAGCCACCCGGGCGCCCCTGATCTGGTATATTTTCAAATGGTTTCCCTATCCCTGGAAAAACATGAGGGTTTTGTTTTGTTTTGTTTTGTTTTGTTTTGATTCTTCACCGTGAGAACCTGGTGGAGTTCCTGGAGACAGGACTCACGAATATGTGGAAGTTCTCCTAACACTGAGGCTCCCATGATTTTCTCATTCTCCTACTAGTTCACACTCAACCTCTAGCAATTTGTCAAAATTAGAACTTAAGTGCTCCTAAAATTTAAGCTGTTCCAGCAGCTTCTGCTCCAGGTAAGCAGATCTCTGTTGTGATTCTCTGTAGTTATTTACCACTATAGATTTTGTGGTGGCAGTCTGGCAGTCTGATGAATTCAAGAAAAGTAGTTGACTTACAATTTGTTAGCCTCTTTTCTTATTATAAGAGCTCTGACTTTACATGTTGTAACTGAAACCAAAAATTCTTCATATAATTTGGAGGAAGCAACTAGACTAGCTAGACTCCCTCTACTAAACCAGTTGTAGGTTAAACTGGTTTAAATTTTTAAACTTTTTTCATCCCTAAAAAAATAAAATAAAATAAAATAAAATAAAATAAAATAAAATAGCCATTCAAGAATGCTATTAATCCAATAATTGTAGACTTACTGGCCATCTCCCCAGGCCAAACATAAGGGTCATTGTTTATTCATCTTATAATAGTGAGATTTAAAGAAAGTGTGATAGTAATAATTCCAGAAGTAGACATATTAACAAAATGAGTAAAAGCTGAAAGAAATGCAGAAGACAGGAAAAAACAAAAGCTGTTGAAAATAGCATAATCTTGTCAATCTGCCAACTTTTAGTTAGCAGGCTCACAGTCTTATACATCTGTTATATAAAGCCTGCAGCAATTTATATATTTGCAGGGGCACCTGGGTGGCTCAGTCTGTTTAACTGTCTGCCTCTGGCTTGGGTCATAGTCTTAGGATTCTGTGACTGAGCCCCAAGTTAGGCTCCCTGATCAGCAGGGAATCTATTTCTCTCTCTCCCTCTGCCCTTCCCTCCTCTCATTCTCTCTGCTCTCTTTAATAAATCAATAAAATCTTTTTAAAAGTTATGTATTTCCATAGAAGATAATAATTGAGTGTGTAGTTATAAGCTCAAGTCATGAAAATACAAAAGCACAAACCTATGTCTGGTACATTAAATGTATTAAGGCAGGGATGTGTCTAATGCATTTTAGAGCAATCCCTATACTTAATACACTTACACTTAAACACAAATTGGAACTTAAGTCAGTTAGCTTCTATTGCCTGGAAAAGCACTTATACAGAATACTTCAGTCCTCCAGGGTTCTCAGTAGGTGAACTGGTTTCTGCATATGTTATCTATGATCTGGTGTAACTTGCAATTGTAGCAAGTGACAACCATATTAAAAGAAACATTTCTCTTACCCAGGCAGTGCTATTATGGATAAATCTCCATGAAATATCTTGACAACATACATCAAGTTGGAGCTGGTTAACAGTTACCTAATACTTGTCAGTGAGAGTGAAAACAGACTACTGGAATATTCCCTGATTATAGCTTTTTTTGGGGGGGGGGGGCATGACAAACTATTTTACTGCTAGGACAGAATCATCTTTTACTTTTCATGACAGTGACAGAAGATCAAATGCTTGAACTGTGACCATATTGTATAAATATTTGTTTAAAACCAATTTGGAAGGGGTAACTCAGTCTTTCCTTGTAAAGACACATTTAGTAGTTACTTGGAGTGCCTTATGAAGCTGATTATGGGTTTTCACTAGAGGAGCTTTATAATTGACTAATGGCTCTCAATGACTAATAATTGATCAAAGATACTTTCGGATTGCACACCAGCAAGTTATTTCAGTACAATTTATAAAGCTTATCATAGTTCAAAGTTATGTTCCTTTGCCTCAAAGTCTGCCCTGATGTACTTCAGAGTCTGAGAAAAGGAGTGGCATTATCAAAATGATACTTTCAAAAGATGATTCTTGGTGTTGTTGGGTGTGATAGATCAGAGTAGCAGAAGCTGGTTCTGGAGAGGTTAGAAAGGTAGTACTTTATAGACATTTAGAATTAGGTTGAGTTTGGATGGATGAGGGCTCTGCCTTATGGCTGAAACACCATAAACTACTGGCAGTTTTGTAATAAAATTGAGAAAGTTTTGGCAAGACTTGAAGACACTCTGAAAAGCACAGGAAAGAGTAATATTTACTTGCCTTCTTACTTAATAGAAATGCCATTAATTATGAGTATGGAATAAAAATTATACCAGAAATGAATTAGCTGTTGCCTGTCTGAATTAGGGGCTGAAAAATGTTGGGGAAAATTAAAAATCAGAACAGCAAGAAACCAAGTGACACTTGGAGAAGTGAGAGAACCCAGGTTTATTTTATACCAGTGGGCCAAGACCAGCAGGCCCTCAAAATTCTGGGCCCCGGGGCAGTGGAGTTAAATAGCTTTTTATAGAGATGTGCAGGGGGTCAGGTTCCAAGGGCTATGCTGGCTGCTGGTAGGTGAGTTTAAACTGGGGGAGCCGGGGCTGCTTTAGGTGGAAACAGTAGTCCAAGGAGCCTGTGGTGGGAAGCCTGTTTGCAGAAACAGAAAGAGCTGGTTATCTCTTGCTCCCAGTAGGGCTTCTGGTTATCTCTAGCTTATGGTTAGTAACTTCCCATCTACTGGGGCCTGCCAACCTGGGCCTGCTCTGGGTAATTTTCCTCTTCAATTTCCCTAAAATAATGAATGCTTCAGGATGGGGAGATACTGTGTGTAGAATAGGTTGTCTAGTGGGATATGAGTGTGTGTTATCCAGTTAAATTGCAACTAAGGCACAGTGCAAAGGGCAAACATCTTGAAGTGTTCTTTAAAAAAAAAAAAAAAGTTGCCAGAGGTTGGAATCTGTTACCCTCTTATGGGCCTTCCTGAGAGCTGACAGAAATACCCCTCTTATTTGCCATATCCATAAACCTCTCCCCAGGAAATAAGGAGTGAAAATAAACACTGTGGTTGTGTTTTGGAGGATGCTGATATCCCACAAAGTATATTATTCCCTTGTTTCATGTCAGCTTTTCTACCTTGAGCCAAGTGAAGGAGGATCCAAGAACATCATTTACAGAAATTAGAAAGGCCTGGAGAAAAGATTATAGTAGGGTTGTCACATAAAATATAGGAAGCTAGTTAAATATGAATTTCACAGAAACAACAATTTATTTTTTAATTTCAAACATGCCCTATGCAATATTTGAGATATGCTCACAATAAACAATTGTTACTCTTCATCTAAAATTCAAGTGTAACTAGGCACCCTGCATTGTTATTGGCTAACTATGGCAATCTGAATATAGTGACTTGGGTGACAGGCATCTTGTTTCCTGGATGACTATTTGTTTTACTTATTTTACTTCAGTTTTACTCTATTATTACCACCTGGCTTACGCATGATGGGATAATTTAAAAAAATATGTGTTGTGAGAGGCTAAGGGCATGGTACAGTGTTGAGATGTCTCAATGAACCAGTTCTGTGCTTTTGAGGTTTTGTGATAAGCTAGATTGTCCTTCATGACAAGTTGGATGCCTGACAAGACATTTCAAAGAGTAGCAGTATCTCAGAGCAGGAGTCCTCAAATGTACGTGAAAAAAGAATTCCCCAGGGATCTTGATAAAAAGAAGAATTTGATTTTGAAGGTCTAGGGTGTCACCTGAAATTCTACTTTTCTAATAAGCTCCAAGTTATTGCCAAGGTTGAAGTTCCATTCATCATACTTTGAGTAGCAATGCCATGAGCATTATCTAGGGTGCAGAGTCTCACTCAAAATTCCAAATCCAAAAACTCAATCTTGTCAGTGACCTCAAAGATTTTAGCCATCTAGATACACTAACCTAAATTTAATCAAGCAAACAAACTAGTAGGAGAATCCAGAATACTATGGTGCAAGCCACCCTCTTCCTTATTAATAAATTAGAACCTAGTGCAGAATATGTCATTTCTCTATGTAAAGCCCTCTGTAGCCTCTATTCCTCTCAGAGTAAAAGACTGTGTACCTCATGATGGTTCTGAGGCTCTGCATGCCCTGCCTCTCATTTGCCCTCCTGACCTCATCTGCTAAGACGCTCCCTGGTTGCCCTCACACACTCCTTTCGTGCTGCACTAGCTTCATCGCTGTTGTTTGTAGAGCACACCACATATCCTCCTGATCTCCAGCTTCTTGTTTGTGTGTTTGCCTAAACACTGTTCCTTCCAACATCCACAGAGCTTCCTTCCTTCCGTCTTCCAGGACTTTACTTAAAAGTACCTTCTCAGTGAGACTATCCCGCTCATTCCATTTTAAATTGCAGCTCTTTACCCCACATTCCGGATGTTCCTTCACTCAGATATAATTTTTCCGTAACACTTATTTCTTAACATAGTCTATACTTTACCAATGTGTCTTATTAATTGTTATTACCTATATGTTATTATAGGTAAAATTATATACCTATAATTGTTATTACCTAATATGCTCATGCTAGAATGCAAACTTCATAAGGGCAAGAATGTAGCAGACTGCTTGAATATCATTCAGGTCATACCAAGCTCTTAATATATGCTTTCTTGTTTGTTTGTTTGAATTCAACTAATTGATCTGAGAGGTAGAATTATTGAATGGAAAGTTACTTTGAAAGGACAACAGAGGTGGAAAGTCATTAAATACACTTAAGCCATGTGAGAGTAAGTCTAATAAAGCATCCCTGGACCTTACCATGTCTCCAATAATCTGTTTATTCTGTTGAAGTCAACTGTGTTTCTTGTTAAGGAGTTTTGGAAGCCCTTTTCTAAAAACTTGTTTTCTTTCTTATTCTCCTTTCTCCTGGATGGTTGTATCTATTTCATTGAATCAATATTTTTAATGTTAACACCCCAGACTTAATTATTTGGTGATAGAATTTTATCTTTTTCAGATAGCTTGACAATTATTTGATATCATCCAGTATAGCTGATCTAATTATCAAAATTCTTGTAGATATGGGGTTTTATAGATGTCAAATAAAATAATTTGTTTTGTATGACAATATCTGACAACATACTATGTTGAAAAGAACTAATGGTAGGAAGGAAAGGCATAGAACTCTTGTGTCATCCTCTCAATTAGGACAGAGAAGGGGGAACAAACAATAATAAGGGACTCCATGGTACATAAGGAAACTCCATATAGAAGATTTAATATTGGGGGGTGCCTGGGTGGCTCTGCAGGTTAAAGCCTCTGTCTTTGGCTCAGGTCATGATCCCAGGGTCCTGGAATCGAGCCCCGCATCAAGCTCTCTGCTCAGCAGGGTGCTTGTTTCCTCCTCTCTCTCTGCCTGCCTCTCTGCCTACTTGGGATCTCTGTCTGTCAAATAAATAAAAAAAATCTTTTTTTTTTTTTTTAAGATTTTATTTATTTATTTGACAGAGAGTGATCCCAAGTAGGCAGAGAGGCAGGCAGAGAGAGTGAAAGGGAAGCAGGCTCCCTTCAGAGCAGAGAGCCAGATGTGGGACTCGATCCCAGGACCCTGAGATCATGACCTGAGCCGAAGGCAGTGGCTTAAACCACTGAGCCACCCAGGCGCCCAAATAAAAAAAATCTTTAAAAAAGAAAATTTAATATTGGGGTGCCTGGGTGGCTCAGTGGGTTAAGCCTCTGCCTTCAGCTCAGGTCATGATCTCAGAGTCCTGGGATTGAGCCCTGCATCAAACTCTCTGCTCAGCGGGGAGCCTGCTTCTCCCCTCGCTCTGCCTGCCTCTCTGCCTACTTGTGAACTCTCTCTGTCATATAAATAAATAAAGTCTTTAAAAAAATTAATATCAAACTATTTCAACTGACCCATATTTAGTATATTAACTTATTTATTCCAATATTTGAAATATCTGACATTTGAAGCATGAGAAAGAGAGCTAGTTGAGAATAATGTCTAAGAAAATGGTTGAGAGAATTAAGGTGTGGGGTTGAGATACAGATTTTCATAAGATAAGGAGGGTGACGAATAATTAAAGAATAACACTGATTAATCAGAAATTTAGTATGTACCTTATAAATGACTTGGAGTGTCATAACATAAAATAAAACAGAAATTTAAAAATTATATAAAAAATAGAAAAATACTACAATATGGGAAAAAAACCCATAAGCCTAAATTTCAAGACAAACCAATCATATAGAGCATTTCATATTTTCCCCAAATGATTTTTTTTAAAGATTTTATATATTTATTTGACAGAGAGAGAGATCACAAGTAGGCAGAGAGAGAGGGGGAAGCAGGCTCCCTGCTGAGCAGAGAGCCTGAAGTGGGACTCGATCCCAGGACCCTGAGATCATGACCTGAGCCGAAGGCAGTGGCTTAATCCACTGAGCCACCCAGGCGCCCCCCCAACAAATGATTTTATACATTTTTAGTATTAAATCTCTTTTATAGTGTTTTTTCCTGGATATCCTTCAACATACTCTATATTAAAATTTTCATTAAATTTTCATTTATGACCAAAACAACAACCAAAACTGCACTAAAAACAAATTTTTAGCAATAACATTAGCCAAAATGATTAAAATAATTCTTTTTATACTTTTAAAACTAAAGGTAAATGTCAGTATGTGTTTTAACATTACCTTCAATTTAAAACATGATCTTGAGACCAAATTTGTATGTTATTACTCTTATCATGCTATAAAAGTAAGCTCAAACTAAAAAAAAAAAAAGTGTTGAATAGTTTCCTAATAGTCTTTATTTATTTATTTATTTATTTTTTAAGATTTTATCTATTTATTTGATGATAGAGATCACAAGTAGGGAGAGAGGCAGGCAGAGAGAGAGAGAGGAGGAAGCAGGCTCCCTGCCAAGCAGAGAGCCCGATGCGCGGCTCGATCCCAGGACCCTGGGATCATGACCTGAGCGAAAGGCAGAGGCTTTAACCCACTGAGCCACCCAGGCGTCCCCCTAATAATCTTTAATATAGGCATTTTATTTTATATTTAAAGATTTGAAACTTAGATAATGTTATGTACTAGAAATTACATTTTTTTCTTCCCTCTTCAAATTTTGGGAAAGGTAAAAGTTACTATTATATTGAAAAATATATTTCCATTATGCCAAAATATATTAATACCTATATAATATCATCAGGGAATTTGAGGTTCCATAAGATGTTCAGAAAACTTATTTCCTACCCTTTTTACCATAGATGTCAAAATATTATTACCTGTCTTGGTCATCCTCCAATTCTGGATTCACAGTTCTTGCTTCCTGCAATATAAAGGTCTTATACCATAAAATCATCAAATCCACCTCTTTACTCTAGCTAATGGGACTAGAGGGGGCAACCTGACCTATAGGCTAGCAATCTCTGTGTCACTTGACAAGTAAAATTAAGTTGAGTCAACCCAATTCTCTAATTCAGAAATTTAAATTAAAAATCTAAGGAAAAATTGTCTGGTTAGAAGTAAGAGGGAAAAATAATATGTGTAGATACATGATTAGGCAGAGTATGTGTCATGTAGAAGCCAAAGTAATGAGAAAGCAGAGCAAGTCAATTCACAGAGTGATAAATAAAGCAGGCACACAATGTCAGTGGGATCATGTATCAGCAGAGGACTAGAGCAAAAACTGGTGAACTCTCTCTAGGTTGCCTTCAACCTGTCTGAATCTAAAACTGCCCTCTTGCTCCAGACTCTCTTTGACCTCTCCTGTTTTCCTAAATCTTCATGAAAGGACTCTCATAGAGTCACCCCCATCGTTATAATAATATCTCCTACTTGAATTAGTTTACCGTATCTGCTCTTTGCAGCAACAATGCATTTTATCTAAGCTATCCTTTTAAATACGTAGTAGCTTGAAGAGCAGCCACCCAAAAGATCCTCCACAGAAACTCATGTGAGTTTACTTGGGAAAAGGCTCTTGCTCTTGAATGAGTTTAAGGATCCCAAGATGAGATCATCCTGTGTTATCCTGGTGGGTCTGAAATCTAATGACAAAATGACAAGTGTTTTTATAAGAGACAGAGAGAAGATACAGACAAAGAGGGGAAGACCATGTGAGGACAGAGGCAGAGATTACCATGATTCAGCCACCAGGAACACTGGGAGTTATCAGCAATTGGAAGAAGCAAGGAAGGATTCTATCCCAGAGAATTCTCCTGTGGGAAGAGATTCTTTCCCTTGGAGGAAGTGCAGCCCTGCGGACAACTTGGCTTTGGACTTTAGGCCTCCAGAATTGTGAAACAATACATTTATGTTATTTAAAGTCATCAAAATTTTGGCAGTTTGTTGCAGCATATCTAAGAAACTAATACAAATTCTATGAATTCAAGCCCCTCCCACCCCACCCCGTGAGAGGCAGGACTTTTCATTAAATATGTTTTGGATATATAAACTTTGTCTCTATTTTCTTAAATATAATGTTGTGACTATAATTTAGGCTTTTCTTAACTCTGGATATGCTTTATAAACTTTAATTTTATATTTTGCAAAGATAATGACTGTAGTGACTGTAGATGTTGACAGAGCTGTTGGTCCCTACACCAGCTGACCCTGAGTTGTTAGATCTTTCTGAATTATTATTTCTCCTTTATGACAATATTTTTAAAAGCCTATTTCAGCTCTTAAATTGTTATCACTTTATTTTCACTTGTTAAACAATATTCTAACATTTAAAAATCTTAACATTATAACTTACTATGCATATTCATGCTTATATTTTATAGAAATGCAGTGCTTTCAAGAGCTAATGTAGGTAGAGAACAAAATCATTTGTTCTTTAATTATTTTTGGATTTGTTTTGTGTTTGAAGAGAGGCATTACACACTATGTCTTATCTATAAGATTCTGATTGTGTAGCATCCTTTACCTCACTTTCCCTTTTTGTAAAATGAGGATATGATTAACTACTTTATAGAGTTGTGAGAATTAAATCTATGAATATAAGTGAGTATTAGTATTAGTATTAGATCAGTGCAGTTTCATATTAAACATTTAATAAATGTCTAGTGTTAACCAGTCAAACTCACTGTTATTTATAACTATTAATAATTAGCTGCTACTTATTTTGGTTGCTTATATTTAACAATACTTCCATCACTTAAAAAACTTTGCTTGCTTCTGATCTATGGACTGGAAACAAAATAATTATGTTTTCATAGATAACATTTTAAGTGTTAGTCTCAGATTAGTAATCAAATGGTAGCAGAGTTTCTTCTAGTTGTCTGAATTTCAGTGCTTCCTTTATAGTACATGATTTTATTCCTGACTCTTGTTTTCTTAAGGGAGCTATAAAGACTCTGTTGCAGTCCTCAGAATAATGCCTCCTTATGCAGGACAGGACATAGTTGTCCCTTTTTTAGTTTTTTTTGTCCTTTGTTTATATTGAGGTATAATTGATATTTAACATTATATTAGATTCAGGTGTAAAACATAATGATTCAATATTTATGTACAGTAAGAAATGAGCACCACAAAAAAATCTAGTTAACATCCATCACCATCCATAATTACAGATTTTTTTCTTATGATAAGATCTTTAAAGAGCTCTCTTTTGTGGGGCACCTGGGTAGCTCAGTTGTTAAGCTTCTGCCTTGGCTCAGGTCATGATCCCAGTGAGCCTCACATCAGGCTCCCTGCTCTGCGGGGAAACCTGCTTTTCCCCCTCACTCCCCCTGCCTGATCTCCTCTCTCAAAGTCTCTTTCTTTCTGTCAAATAAATAAATAAAATCTTAAAAAAAAATCTCTCTTTCACGTCTTTCAAATATGCAATACAGTATTATTAACTATAGTTGCTATGCTGTACATTATAGTCCCATAAATTATTTACTCTTTATTTTATGAGTCTTTTTTAAAATTAAAAACTAACTTTGTTAATCCTCTCAACATATTTCTCTGATGCACTCAATTCTAGACAAAGACATCACTGGATTGTTTCTTCCCCAAATTCAAAATATGGAATTTAATCTTCAACTTCTCTTTTTCTCTCACCATGGTATCCAATTTGTTAACTATCCTTTCTATTCCAACTCCAAACCTTGTACTTTTAGATTTATTTCTACTTCAACTTCTATAGTTCAGGCCTTTTTTTCCATAGCTTGAGATATGGAAATAGCAATTTTACTTGCCTTTTCTATACTCTGCGTGTGTGTGTGCAACTAAAGAGAAACAGCATAGATATATTCCCAGTCTCATGCATGATACATTATAAGAACAGAAGCCCTTCTGGCCTCTAACCTCTAATGTTTCATAAGGGTTGCCATTCCTTGATTCATAAAACCTTAGAATGATTATGACACAATGAAGCCTATAAAAATCATTTCCAGTCTCTTTTCTTATTTTAGATAATATCCCAGCCACTGACATCAGTCAAGTTCTTGTTACAGGTCCCAGATCAAGTGCTAAAGGAGAACATATCCTTCTTTTTATACTCTTTGCAACATTAAAATTGCATTACTTTTAATAGTAAAAATCTAGAATTTGTATAGTTCAGCAATAATTTGGATAAAATAGATTTTGTGGTAAGAAAAAGCATTTAAGAAGTTTAAATATTGTTTCTGTGCTGTAAACAAATGATATAGATATGGCAAATTCCAAATGATAAAGAGTATATTTGAAGAGAATGTCTCTATATCCTTTATACATGCATTAACTACATATCTATATGTATAATACATATGTATAAGCACATATGTGGGTGTATGTGTGAATACATACAGAACCATATGCTTATACATAGTGTGGAATATTTGGTTGTATTGGAGTTTCACAACATCCTCTGAGAGAAGGTGGATTTTAGGAAGATAATCACCAACTAATTATATCATGATGACTACTAATATTAGCAAGATAAATGTCACTGTCTTTTTGTAGTCATTCTAAAGAATCTAATGATCCAAGTTACCTAGCCAATCTGGCTATAACAGGATGGACAATGATGCTGTCAATGGTTGACAGTTGGTAAAGAAAGTTGAGAGGTCCCAGGTGAGACTGGCTCTATGTGAACCAAAAGTTATATTTCATCATTTTCTGAACAATTTTTTCCTTTGCTCTGGCTCTTTCAGGTGGAATGAATATCGTTGGCAATTACACCCAGACATCTTCAGCCAAGAGAGGTAAGAGGGATATATTGCATAATTTTGTGTGTTGTTGAGAGACACTGAGAGTACTAGTGCTATCAAGAAATGGGCTCAGTCTCCAGGATTAGTGTGGCTGGGCCATCAGACACTACAGTTTAAATTCATGCATGTTCTCCAAACTACTCCAAGAAAACACCTCTTGGCAACTCCAGGCCTTGTTCTCGGAGGTCTAGATTGCAACAAGGATAGACTAGATGAGTTTCCTATTCATATAAATGACTAAGTTAAATGGAAAGGCCACTCTCCCATTCCAACCACAGAACTGCTGGGGGTGGGGGGAAGCCACTACCAGGAAAACACTGCACATTTAAAAAGTTTTAGGTTGATCTCCATAGTGAGAATAAAAATCCTGGTTGAGAGAAAGAAACCACAAAATAACTCCAAGTCACAGCAGTGGGAGAGAATGGAAGGCAAAAGGCACACAGAAATGATAACCATCTAGCTATGCCCTACATGTTTTCAGGGTGTTGGAAGTCAGAAAACAGCCACACTTACTCAGGGATCTGGAATAGAGGTCCCTTCATAAGGCTGGTAACTGTGGACATTGTACAGTCCATCAGTGGACCTAGAAAACTTTATGATCATGTTAGGGAATATATCACCAAAGTATGCCACCTGGCTGGGCCACAAAAGGAAAAACCTCTTGCTAGAAATCTGACCCATGTAACTATGTTGTTTCTAATAAATTCTGAATTTTAAGTACCTGTGAATGGTAGGATTTTGTGTCTAAAACTCATGGTTTTTGGCCTCCATTGTTACTACTAAGCTAGGGCTGTCAGTTGTGTGGAGGTATAATTTGAGTACAATAGGCCTCAGCTATGTTATGTGCCTGTTGCTTTCTGTTGTGGACTCTTCTAGTTGGAACACCTATGAGAACCTACTCAAGGAGCATTTTGACTCATCTGTAGGTCCAAAAATTCAATGGGATTAACACCATAAGGGGTCACAAATGACCAAGCAAGAGGAAAAGCTAATATATAAATACTCTTTTATTTTCCCTATAGGCAAGTGTGCCAGATTTAGCAAATAAGAACGCCAGATACCAATCATTTTAATTTCAGACAAAAAAGAAATTTTACTGTAAATAAATTGCATGCAATATTTGGGACTCACATGAAAAATGTTGATTATCTGAAGTTCAAAGTTAACTGTGTGTTTTGTATTTTATTTCCTGATCTCACTTGAGAGGGCAATTCCAAGACTCCTTCTAAATGGCTTCTCAGAGGATCCCCATTGGAGAAAGTCCCAGTTGCCCAGCATCCCAGCATTGACCAGCCTAGTAACACAACTTTGAATGCTCATCTCTCTCTAGGTTTATGCTGGTCACTTCCTTATTCCCATTCGTGAGGAAATAAAAAATAAAATTTCCCAAAATAAAGCAACAGCACACAGAGATGACTTACTTTGAAAATTACCACAAAAAGTAACTATTGAAAGGACACCCTCCAAATTGATTCTGAAACTAGATCACTCACTGGGAAGCAACAGTTAGTGCCCTATTGCTGGTGGGAAGTGATTGTTATATGATTGCTATAGACTGACTGCTTATGTGTTCCCAAAATTTATATGTTGAAAACTTAATGCCCAAGTTGATAGTAATAAGGTGAGGTTTTGGGGCTATATTTAGGTAATGAGAGCAGAACCCTCATGAATAAGACTAGGTCCCTTGCAACTGAGGCCCTAGGGAGCCCACTTTCCCCCTCTCTTATCTACAGATACAACAAGAAGTCTGTGACCTGGAAGAGAGTCCTCACCTGATCATGGTGACCCCCCGATCTGGATTTCTAGCCTCCGGAAGCTTGGGAAACAAATTTCTATTATTTGTAAGCCACTCAGTCTGTGGTCTTTTATTAGAGCAGCCCAAATGGACTAAGACAGTGATAAGACAGTGGCATCAAATTATAAATTATTAAGATTCTCACATATGTGGATTGGGATTAGGTGCCAGAAAAAGGTGAAGTATTGAGTTTTGCAGTATCTGTCCAAAAACCGTGTAGGTGGCCAATTTTTGTGAATGGACTGAAAATCCAGTGTTTGTTAATGGCCTAAAAAACAACAAAACCAAAACCAAAAAACAGCAAAAAACAAAACTATAGGCCAACTCTTTATTCAAGGAATGCTGTAAGAGATATTTGTGTCACCATCAATATCTGTAATTGTTTTTGTTGTTGTTGCTATTTATGATGTACCATAGTAGTCAAGTTTCCTATAAGAAAAACCCATAAGAAAACCAATTTTTCCCATAAGAAAAACCAATTTTCATCATCCCATTTATTGGAAAAGTTACTATTTCCTCCTTAGTTTGCAGTGTCACCTCTGTCATATGCTGTTTTCATATACATGGGGGCCTTCATCTGGACTTCTATACTGTTTTAATTGTTGTAGCTTAAGACTAAATCTTTTATCTGTAAAGAAAATGAATGCTTCCATGTTGTTCTTCAAGAGAAAAAAATGAATATTCTTTAAAAAACTTTTTCCAATTTTGGCTGTATTTGCAGTGGATCTATAAATCGGTTATATTACACTTTCATTATATTACACTTTCTAATCCATAAGCATATTTGTCTATTTAATTGCATCTTTTTAAATATTTCTCAATAAAGTTTTGTGATTTTTTTTTTTCCCTTGGAGGATACCTACAGATCTGATTAGGTTTCTTTCTGGATAATTTGTATTTTTTTTTTATAATACTGTAAACAGTATCATTCAAAATTTCATTTGTAAGGTGCATATTGCTAGTAGGTAGAAAATAAATAGATCTCTACATTGATTTTGTATCCAGCATCCTTGATAAACTTTCTTATTATTCTTATAAATTATCTATGGATCCTTGGAATTCCTCTGTACATAATCATATCCTCTGCAAATAATGGCAGTTTTATTTATTCCTTGCAATTTTTTGGACTTCTAATTTTATTTTCTTGCCTTCGTTAACTGCCTTGGATCTCCAGTGGGGTGCTGAAAAGAAGCAGTGGAAGTAGGCATTCGTTTCATGTTTCTGACTTTTTCAGTGGCCATCACAAGCATGTTTGCTGTAAGTTTTTCATAGATACTCTTTAGCAGATAATTTTCTAAGTTTTCTGTGGATGTTTATCTTAAATATTTTAGATTTAGCTAACCATTTTCTGATGCTATTGATATAATTATTTGGTTATTTTAATCTGCCACTTTATTGAATTACTGAAATTGTTTTCCTAATTTTAAAAAACCTATAGTCAATATTATTTAAGTATAAAATCTATCCAAATAGAACTATAGATAAAAGGCAAATCTAATGAAAACTTCTGCAGGTATTTTGGAAAAATTAGAAACATTTTTATAAAATGCATATAAGAAAGAGCAAAGCAATTTTTCATTGGAAAGAAAATTATTTAAAAATATTATGCCCATATGTTTCTAGAAGAGTCCAAAAATTCACTTGAAAACTTACTATTAAAACTTTTTATCTTTGCTGGAAGATGTTTTCTTCAACTGAGTGCTTATTCTCCACTCAACAGGGAAGATAAGAAGGAGAGGGAAATTAATACCCCAGTATCAACTCTTAACCTACACTTCTCCTTTCCAATAGAGTATCCTCAGCTCACCTCCCCAATGAATCACTTTCACCCAGATCTTTTTCATTATCTTCTTTGTGGGAGCACAAACTAAGATGTGTTTTGTTTTGGATTATTTTTTAGCAATCTCTTCCATTCCTCCTTCTTATATTTCTTAAGGTTTTCAATAAATAGCAACATGCTTACTTATTTCCTAAATAATTAATCTTTGCTCTCTTCTTAGAAATGTATATAAACTAGAATAATGTAACTTGTATTCTTCTGGTGACTTAGCTGTTACTATTGTATTGTATTTTAATTCCATCAATTATTTTTTTCATATTGTTTCTTTATTGTTCAGCATTGTTTTTAAGATCCAGTCACTTTACTTTTAATTACTATATGACACTCCATAGTGTGCTTTCAACACATTTTTTTTTTAAAGATTTTATTTATTTATTTGACAGGCAGAGACCACAAGCAGGCAGAGAGGCAGGCAGAGAGAGAAAAGAGGAAGCAGGCTCCCTGTTGAGCAGAGAGCCCGATGCGGGGCTCGATTCCAGGACCCTGGGATCACGACCTAAGCCAAAGGCAGAGGCTTTAACCCACTGAGCCACCCAGGCACCCCTCAACACATTTTTTTTTTAAACAGGTTTACTGAAGTATAATTGACAAAAAATAAACCATACATATTTAAGTTTAAGCTTTGATATTTTTCAGGCAGTCATAAAAATCATCATCACAGACAAGAAAGAGAGCATATTCATTGCCCTAAAAATATTCTCATACCCTTGTGTAATTCCTTCCATGTCTTCCCTCATCATAGAGAAGCATAGATGTATTCTCTCTCTCTATGACCTAATTTGTTCTTCTAGAGCTTTATATAAATGAAAGCTTTATATAAAAATATGTGTGTACTCTTCTTTGTCTTCTTCAGCTCACCATTAAATTGTGAGAAACATTCATGTTGTGTAGATAAGCAGTTTATGTAAAAAAAAAAATAAACTCTGTTTTTAGAGAAATGTTAGTTTTATAACAAAATTGAGCAGAAAGTACAGAAAACCCTAATACTTCCTACCCTCACACATGCACAAATCTCCCTCCCTATCAATATCCCACTCCTTAGTGATACAATTTGATGTAATCATAAACTATTTTGACACATCATTATCATTTGAAATCTGTCATCTATGTTAGGCTTCATTTATGGTGTTGTATATTTTATGAGTTTGAACAAATGTATAATGACATCATCTATTACTTTAGTATGATACAGAATAGTTTTACTGTCTTAAAAATTCTCTGCTAATTGATCTCTCCCCACTAACCTCTGGCAATCATGAGTCCTTTCACTGTCTCTGCCTCTAGTTTTGTCTTTTCCAGGTTGTCATATAGTTGAAGTCATATATTATGTAGACTTTTTAGATCGACTCTTCTTATTTAGTCATAGGCATTTAAGTTTTCTCAATGTATTTTGATGCCTGAATAGCTCATTTCTTTTCAACACTGAATAATATTCTATACCATCTTCAGGAACTAGTTAATTTATCCATTAAAGACATCTTGGTTGTTTCCAAATGTTGAAAATTTTTAATAAAGCTGCTATAAACATCTGTGTGCAGGTATTTGTGTGGATATAAGTTCCCAATTTATTTAGGTAAATACCATGGAGCATGATTGTGTGGAAAAGAGCCTCTTTAGTTTATAAGACACTGCCAATCTGTCTTCCAAAATGGCTGTACCATCTGTACCTTCAGGTCTGGTGGGAAGGCAGCATTTTTTTCTTCAATAATATGAGGATTGGTAATCCATATTAGCAAGTGAAAAGTTGGGTTATTTTCATAGACACTCCTGTCTGGAACAATATAACAGTCAACAACTGCCTTTCAAATTTGGGAAAGGGAATGGGCCAGATCTCCCCATGGTTGGAAAGGGAAGTAATGGGAAAAATTTCAGTGATCTAAACAGAGCATAGCAAAGTAGAAAAGAAAATAGAAGGGAAACTAAAATAAAAGGCATTTTCCTAGTGTCTATGGTTGGCTCTCTGTACAACTTGTTTTTTCTGGTCATAAATTGTACTTACATCAGTACACCCTTTCAGTCACTCTGGGGCCTAATGGGGTGCCCACACTTATGCAACACTAATCTATGAAATTATTGTTTTGAAACTGTTTTTGTTTTTATAAAAGTCATGCTGTAAAGATGAAATAATTTTCAGGCTTATTCTTCATATTTGAGGATCATGGTACATCAAATTATCGTATTGTTTAAGTGAGACAGAAAGTCCTAGGGCATTATATATATCTTCAGGAGAAATCTACACACAAATGTAATTATTTACTATAAGTGTATACATCATAATATGTATTGATGTAAATGTCAGAGATAAAGAGAAATTAGGTACTAGCAAGCTAAGTGGGGTTGACTAAGTGGGGTTGAGAACAACATTCCAATACTCAGGGAAGACAAACCTAAATTACCTCTAATTTCTAACAAAATTAAGTAACTCATTTCATCTTGCTTAGTTATTTAATTATCTGATAAAAATAAAAAGTCAGAGAGCAAGGCTGAATCAAAGCAAAGAAAGATTTAATTTTTGTTTTACAGTGAGGCATACAACTTAGTGGTTAACAATAAAGCATTTTAAGCCATATGCTACTTGTGGTTTTTTTTTTAAGATAGAAATTAGATTGTGCTAATTAGAGTGTGGGCTGCATATAAAAATATGCTGCTTTATTGTAAACATGTTTAGATTTGGACCTACATTTAATCCAAGTAGAAAAAGCTGTACTATAATTATCTTATAATTCAGTAATTCACCTTAGTCATTTTTAAGATTTTTGGATAAAATGCAAATGCCTGGTTCGAAAACAACTTAATCACATTTTCCATATCCTTTTTGTAATATAATTTTAGATTTGGACCTACATTTAATCCAAGTAGAAAAAGCTGTACTATAATTATCTTATAATTCAGTAATTCACCTTAGTCATTTTTAAGATTTTTGGATAAAATGCAAATGCCTGGTTCGAAAACAACTTAATCACATTTTCCATATCCTTTTTGTAATATAATTTACCAGTATTACATGATTATTTCATATTTGCCATCCTTAAATTTTCAGCACAAATCTATTTTGAGCTACTCAATATTATCTTCATATTGGAGATTATTCCATGCAAACAAAGCATGGGAGTCTAGTCCTGATCTTAAAGTATTATTATCTTTTGGCTTACTTAGTAACCACTTGGTAAACTAACCTATACCATTCATTTTTCCTTTTGCTGAAATTATAGATTAACATGGATTTATCTTTGTATAAGGGAAAACATTTCTTAGAATAGTATATCAATACAGAAAATCATATCTCAAATAAATATCACATTAACTTCTGGAAAATTAAATGTTGGCAGAAAAGCATGGATAACTTTGTCCTTAATACATGAACTAACATATTGAATTTATTAGTGATCTTACTAGTGTTTTCAGGAGTGGTATAATTTTTCCTAGATTGTGAAAAAAAATTCTGAATATAAAAGGTGAAATTAAACATATATTACAGAATTAAAAAGAGTAACTATAAGATGAAAATTAAAAGAAACATTCAATTTAGTTAAAAAAAACTTTAAAAAAAATGTTAAGGGAAAATATTTTAAATTACTATGAAAACTTTAGGCCTTCTAATAAGAAAGGCAAAGAGCAGAAATACAGAGTCCAGAGAGGCAATTTTACCTGGCTTTAAAAATGGAATAAGTCTTAAAATGATTTAATTTCTTTACCCTTTTGCACTTCTTACTTCTATATGCGTCTCATACATCTCATTTCTTTTTACTGCTCCAATTCTTGGAACCTTAGAAGTGGGTTATAAAAGGAGTGAGAGTACAGGTATGCTACATGAATATTGGATTGAATGAGGAAAGGGATTCCAAGTGAAATGGAGTTGGTTGCCTTGCTCTATTTTCAGAAAGATTTCTTCCTTTTCCTCTCTCTTTCATAACTATCTTCAATCACCATTCCTGTAAAATATCTATGCATTTTCCTGCTCAGTAAAACCTTATTTAATCTCAGTCTGTTTTGATGTCATTGTTCCATTCCCACAGTTGTGTTCATAAACATGGCTGTCTAAGTTCAAAGTGCTTAATATTTTTTTAACATGCAGTTTCTTATGAGTTCAAATTAGCTTATAATATGGAAATTATGTTAGTCCCTCATCTAATTCAGGAAATAGCACATTCCTTTTAATTATCTCTCTTGTCATTGACTGGAAATTAACTAAAGAAGGACCTAGATCTTACAGTATCAGATTCCTACCCAAAACAACTTGCAAGGAGATACATGTCTTTTCAGCGATGAATGAGAGGTATTGCTTATTATTCTGCCAAGGATTTATCATGTCACTTGTTGGGGAGCCATGTGTTGACATTGATCTTAATTGGTTCCCATCAAATGACATATCTTCTTGACATAAGATTGAGTATGGCCATCACCAATCATCAGCACTCTAAATATTGATGTAACATTGCTTTGCACTGGAGTTTAAAATTAAAGTAAATATGCAAGATGTGAAGCAGAAGTAGTACAAGCCAAATACAAGTTACTAAAGAATTCTGTGCCTGAGAACAAATATGACATATGGAATTGAGTGACATCTTTCTTTAAAATTCTAAGAATAGTTATTTTATTTCCAAGGCTAAAAAGCGGTTTTCTATGGTTCTGAGCTAGTAAATTTCTGTGGTGAACACTGAGGAGTTAGAGGCAGATACTGTTAAGTTAAAGATGACAAATGCATTCTAATTTTTAGCAGTTATCTTTAAATACTTCAATGACCCTATTGTCTTATTTCTAATAATGTTTACTTGTAGGGAAAAGGTATGTTTCTGTAATGTCTTATAGAAAAGAAAAAAATGAGGGAGAGGAAAATCTATGTAGCATCTTTCTCCTAAACAATAGGTGATTATATTCTAACTCATTTTTACTCCCGAAGAGATACTGAATTTGGGAGCCTATAAATATACTCTGAGGTATCGTAGCGAGCTTGCTTGCTGTACCAAGAAAATATCCCATGCAAAATCTTCTAGTTAAAAAAGATAGACAGGAAGTTCTGGAGGAAAAAAGTGACCTTTTTATCCTCCAACTCTTTGTTCTTTTCTATAATCAATATGGTCTAAAATCAAAGACAAAATCCATATTTTCTTCATAAAGCATATTTTATATGGACTATAGGACATAATGACAACAATAAGACCTATTGACTCTTAGCTGAATTGAACTCTCATACTTAAGCCCATTTAATCCTTCAACACCTGTTATTATGCCTGTATTTCATATAAAACATATTCTCCATCGAAGTTAATTAATTTCCCCAAATCACAAATTTAATAAATATTGAGGCTACATTTCAAACCCAAGGCAACTTAACATAAAAGCCTGTGCTCATTACCATGCTATTTAGTCTCCTAAGAGCTTATATAATAGTGCAACTCCATGCTTCCACAGAAATAAACAGCATTTACACTTAAGCACCAAATTGCATTCCAAAAAATATAAAAATAAAAAATAAATAAAGGTGCTCAAACACATTGGCAAATATATAGAATTTTTTTTCTTATTTAAAGAAAAAAGTGAGGTTTGGAGCAGTTAAGTACCTTGCCTAAGGTCACACAGCAAGTGCCTAGCAAGACTTAAATGAAAATATAAAAGTGATTTATACATATCTAACAGTGGATATTATAATTTATAATACACACACTATTTAAATGTATCTTTCCTGCTGGGGGCATTTGATTAAAAAAGGACAAGGGGAAGCATAATCAAATTATCTATTTAAAGTACCTTGCCCTAGAGAGTGTATAGATTTAATAACCTAATAGCAAGTCCAGTGGAAACATAATATCTATGAATTTTATAATGGAGAACCATTGCTGTTTTATTTTATGCTTTTCAGTGAAAAAGAAGTGGAAATAGAAATAAAAATAAACAAATAATAACAACATAATTGCCTACTGATTTTTCTGTAGAAGTCATTCATTAGTCCTTTAAAGAAATCACATATGAATCTCTTAGAATAGAACTATATCCTAATAGTCCCATCAGAGGAAAAAAGTTAACCTTTGCCTTATAGGATTTTACTGTGGGCAAACCACAAGTAGCAGAGAGTCTGGCAGAAAATAAGTACCAATATATTTTTAAATAGAATTTACTTTATTTCTTGTCTTCAGGTTTATTTGTTTATTTGATGTCTCAGGTCATATATGGATGGTATTTGCTCAGCAGTATCTGGTTTTTGTTTGTTATTAAAAATGAAGAAAGTATCCTTTTATCATTTTTCCTTTTTTTATTCCCCTGGAACATAGAAAATCAATAGACCCTATTTTTCTGTATTAGAAGTCTTTAAACTTCTTATTTTGTATCTATGAAACTCTTTCTTGTATTACATAGGTACTTCTACCTCTTTTGGAAAGTTACCCTCTCATTCTCTAAATATTCTTATGGTTTGGTCTTAGCTATCAACAATTTTAAATGCTATATACATTTTTATTTTTTATTTATTTTTATTTTTATTTATTTTAAAGATTTTTATTTATTTATTTATTTTATTTTATTTGACAGACAGAGATCACAAATAGGTAGAGGAGATAGTCAGAGAGAGAGAAGGAAGCAGGCTCCCCGCTGAGCAGAGAGATCATGACCCGAGCCAAAGGTAGAGTCTGTAATCCACTGAGCCACCCAGGCGCCCCATATACTTTTTTGTTTGTTTGTTTGTTTATTTACAGCATAATAGTGTTCATTGTTTTGGCATCACATCCAGTGCTCCATGCAGTACATGCCTTCCCTATTACCCACCACCTGGTTCCTCAACCTCCCACCCCTCCCCCCGCCCCTTCAAAACCCTCTGGTTGTTTTTCAGAGTCCATAGTCTCTCATGGTTCATCTCCCCTTCCAGTTTCCCTCAACTCCCTCTCCTCTCCATCTCCCCATGTCCTCCATGTCATTTGTTATGCTCCACAAATAAGTGAGACCATATGATACTTGACTCTCTCTGCTTGACTTATTTCGCTCAGCATAATTTCTTCCAGTCCCGTACATGTTGCTACAAAAGTTGGGTATTCATCCTTTCTGATGGAGGCATAATACTCCATTGTGTATATGTACCACATCTTCCTTATCCATTCATCCGTTGAAGGGCATCTTGGTTCTTTCCACAGTTTGGCGACCGTGGCCATTACTGCAATAAACATTGGGGTACAGATGGCCCTTCTTTTCACTACATCTGTATCTTTGGGGTAAATACCCAGCAGTGCAATTGCAGGGTCATAGGGAAGCTCTATTCTTAATTTCTTCAGGAATCTCCACACTGTTCTCCAAAGTGGCTGTACTAACTTGCATTCCCACCAACGGTGTAAGAGGGTTCCCCTTTCTCCACATCCTCTCCAACACACGTTGTTTCCTGTCTTGCTAATTTTGGCCATTCTAACTGGTGTCAGGTGGTATCTCAATGTTGTTTTAATTTGAATCTCCCTGATGGCTAGTGATGATGAACATTTTTTCATGTGTCTGATAGCCATTTGTATGTCCTCGTTGGAGAAGTGTCTGTTCATATCTTCTGCCCATTTTTTGATATGATTATCTGTTTTGTGTGTGTTGAGTTTGAGAAGTTCTTTATAGATCCTGGATATCAAATGCCATTCCGATCAAAATTCCACCGGTATTTTTCAAAGAGCTGGAGCAAATACCTAAAATTTGTATGGAATCAGAAGAGACCCCGAATTGCTAAGGAAATGTTGAAAAACAAAAACAAAACTGGCGGCATCACATTACCCGATTTCAAGCTTTACTACAAAGCTGTGATCACCAAGACAGCGTGGTACTGGCATAAAAACAGACACATAGACCAGTTGAACAGAGTGGAGAGCCCAGATATGGACCCTCAACTCTATGGTGAAATAATCTTCGACAAAACAGGAAAAAATATTCAATGAAAAAAGACAGTCTCTTCAATAAATGGTGCTGGGAAAACTGGACAGCGACATGTAGAAGAATGAAACTCGACCATTCTCTTACACCGTATACAAAGATAAACTCGAAATGGATAAAAGACCCATATACTTTTTTTAAAGTGTTTTCTTCCATATTAAAAGGAGCTATATTACACTAAAAATTCTAAATCTTTAATAAATGTTTTATTTCTCCTGGAGAAGTAGAACACATTAGGCTGGTTAAAAATAAATCAAGATGATGGAAATTCTTACCACCATAGTAAAATTGAAAATTATTTACTCCATATATACCAATAATATTCTTTAAATGAACTCACTTAAATGGTGGCAAATCAAAGATGTCACATAAATAAGTTTCTTATTTATATCCTTATGAAATGCAACACTAGAATGGAAATAAGTTAGAGATGTCACAGAATTATGTTTCTTGTTTATATCTTTACCAAGAGCAAGGCTACAAATTACAATATCAGTTATTCCAAGTGGTCAACATTTTGGGAAAATACATAGGATTAGAAAGGAATCCTGCGACAAAAAATAACCACAGGAATCATTCCTGGCAGTGTCAGATACGACATGGAGCTCATGCTTTAGTTGTGTTTATGTGAACATATATTCCTAACAAATAACTACCAAAAATATATTTGCAGTTTACAATGTACAATATTTTTTGGATTATTTTCTTAAAGAGTACTCTCAAGTTGTACAAGATTCAATCCCACAAATTCTGGTTCTAAACTTGACTCCTTGACATATAATCTGGTATATCTGGAGTATGAAAATAACATGTTTGAGCAACATAGCAACAACATCATATACTCTTGGCAGTGTGAGAGGCATTAAATCCTGTTCATTTGATTTCACAGCAAAATGAGTTAAAATTCTTAAATTACGTTACTATTCAAACTACTAACACAGTGCTACTTTGGTGTTTTTAAAATAATGTTCCTTCCCTTTTCTCTTAAATGGGCAATTAAAAAGAAAATAAACTTTGTTAGAGTATAATTTAAAGATTTTATTTATTTATTAGTCAGAGAGAGAGAGAGAGAGAGAGAGAGAGAGCACAGGCAGACAGAGTGGCAGGCAGAGGCAGAGGCAAAGCAGGCTCCCTGCGGAGCAAGGATCCTGATGTGGGACTCGATCCCAGGACACTAGGATCATGACCTGAGCTGAAGGCAGCTGCTTAACCAACTGAGCCACCCAGGCGTCCCCAGTTAGAGTATAATTTAAATACAATAAAATGCACCTGTATTTAGGCATATATTTCCTTGGTCTTTTTTTTTTTTTTTTTTTTTTTTTTTGCTAATTTATTACAATTGTGTAGTCATAAATACATTCAATATATGGAAGATAGCCCCTAATGCCATGAAAGCTTGAGGAGTTTTGTAGGCCTGCTCCCCACAAAAGATGATGAAAATTATTTTAAAAACAAACATTCAATGTCTCTGAAATTAACCCTAAATGTGTATAACAAATGAAGAAACAGGAAAAAAAAAAAAAAAAAAGAATATCTTGAATATCAGTAAGAACTGTGAGACTCTATGGTGTCTAAACCGAGACTGCATTCTCCCTCAGTGCTCCAAGCTCAGGTAGGCAGAAACTCCATGTTAGACTGATACAGTGAGAACACAGGCCTTCTCCCTCTGGCTCCCAGTCAGCAGGTTATCTTCCCAAGAGAGGCCAGATACCAACTTTTCTCATTCTATCACTAATTATCTATTGCTAAGGCCCCACTGTGAGTGAGTACAGTCAAGAGGTGGGGTTTTTCTTCTTGCATCCAAGCCCCAAGATCTCATGTTTGTCAATGGATTCTTCCACGTAACATCAAAAGCAGGAGAAAACAGGTAATAGAAACTGAACTCCATGTATGCAGAGATTTACTTTAGGAAAAGAATCACACCAAGGCTATTGAAGTCATGATCTGTTATTCCTCAGCTCATGGGGTGGGTGTTAAACATAGTGACAGGCAAGTTGAAGAGACTTGGGACTATTTTCCACTACACGCAAATAACTCAACTTCTAAAGACAGAGTACCACTCAAAAGAAAGACACCTTTGTTTCTACTCCCAGCACCAGAACTATGGACCAGAAATTTTGCCTGAGAAGAGAATCAGCCTTCAAAACAGATAGTTCCAAATCATTTCCAAAAGGAATTAACTTTATTTCCAACTGGTATGCAAAGTTCAAGTGTAAGGTAATTCAAAAGCAATGGAAGTTGTGGTGAATGGCAATTGGGAGGGATTGACAGACTTGTTGGAGATAGAAGCTAAGTTACAGGCTAGCTAGTTTGCTGGAGAGAAACAAAGAAGACCCCACCCTCCAAGCCCTTCTTGGGTCATCACAGATTTCGGACACTGATCTCAGAAACTTTATAGAAGCCAGGTTAAATGAGATTAGCCTGTGAAGTCATTAATGCTCTAGGATATTATGGAAAACAATAGATGAAACAGCTAGTAGGCAGGTGTAGTCAAGGGAAAAAAAAAATAGTAAAAGAGACCTCTGCTAAAGTAGTCATCCTAAGACATATCCAAACTGTACACCCTTAAAAGTACACTGCAGTGTGATATAAATATAACTAAAATAAAATATCCAGTCACCAATTAAAGAAATGATAATAATAAGTCCATAGGGGAGGAGGACTAATACACAAATTTGCTACAGTTATTTTATCTAAAATATCCAAGTTCTAACAAAAAAATTCTAAAGCATGCAAAGAAAAAGTATAATCCGCTTTTTCTGTTGAAAAAAGTGGCCAGAAGTTGGGAAAAAAGACTTCAAAGCAGTCATGATAAATATGTCAAATGACTAAAGAAAATCATAATAAGATGAAAAGAAGGTGTGATTACACTATCCTATCAAATAAAGAATATCAGGAAAGAAATAAATGATTAAAAGAAAAAGAACCCAATAGGAATTTTAGATTTAAACACTACAAAACTTGAGTCTGGGTGGTTCAGTCAATTAAGCATCCAACTCTTGATCTCAGGACAGTTCTGGATCTCAGGACAGTTCTTGATCTCAGGATCATGACTTCAGACAAGCTGGGCTCTATGCTGGACATATGCTGGACATTTAAAAAAAATAGTACAAAACTTAACTGAAAAATTTGCCAGAGGAACTCAATAACTGATTTGAATTGCAAAATAATTAATAAACTTGAAGATGTGTAAATAGGGCACATAAGGTTATAGAACAGACAAAAAGAATGAAGAAAAGATAAAGTCTCAGAAACTTGTGGGACATAATTTGCACACCAACACACACATATTGGGAATACCAGAGGAGAGAAGAGAGAGAAAGAAGAAAAAAATAATGAAAATCTTCCTAAATTTATATAAATCTGTAATGGATAAGAAGACATATTTTAAAGATGGCAACATGCCCAAATTGATCTATATATTTAATCCAATCCCTATCAGAATCCCAGCTGGCTTCTTTGTAGAAATTGACAAGCTGTTCCTAAAATTTATATGGAAATGCAAGGGATTGGGAATAGCCAAAACAATCTTGAAAAAGAACAGTTTGGAGGATTGACTCCAAATTACTTATTAATTTATTGATTAACTTCCTGATGTTAAAACTCACAACAAACCAACAATAAGTTAGTACAGTGTGGTACTGGCATGAGGATAGACAACAGGATACAAGTGAGACTCCAGAAATAACTCCTGGATTTATGGTCAAATTTTTGACAAGAATACCAAGATCATTCAGCTAGAAAGCAATAGAGCTTTGAGTAAATGGTAATGGGACAACCGACAATCATAAATAAAATGATAAAGTCGAACTTTTATACTGTATAAAAATACCTCACAATGTTATCATGAGCAAGTATAAGAGCTTAAAGTATAAAATATTAAGGAAAAAAGATGTATAAATCTTCAAGATCTCAAATATGGCAATGGATTCTTAGATATAACACCAAAAACATGAGGAAAAAATAGATAAATGGGACTTCATGAAAATTAAAATCTTTCGTGCTTCAAAGGACACTATCAGGAACATGAAACAGCAGCCCCACAGAATGAGGGAAAATAAATACAAATTATATATCTAATAAGGGACCTTATCCAGAATATATATGGAATATTTACAACTCAACAATAAAAAGACAAAGAATCCAGTTAAAAAATGGGTAATAAATTTTAGTGGACATTTATCCAATGAGAATATGCAAACAGAAAATATACACGTGAAAAGATGCTCAATATCATTAATTATCAGGAAAATGAGAATCAAAGCCATGGTGAGGTACCATTTCACAATCACTAGAATGACTATAATAGTAAAAAAAAAAAGGTCAGATAATGACCAGCATTGGTGAGGATATGGAGAAATTGGGACTTTCATACACTGATGGTGGCAAGATAAAAGGGAGTGACAACTTTGGAAAACAGTCTGGCAATCCTCAAGCAATCAGTCATAGGGTTATCCTAAGACCCAACAATTCCACTCTGAGGTATATACCTAAGAAATATTAAACTCATGTCAGTGCTACACTTGTTCATAAATAGTTACAGCGGCATTATGCATAACAGCTAAATGTGGGAAGAATCCAATTTCCATCAAGTGATGAATGGATAAACAAAAAGGGATGTCATAGCCTGCTTAGGCTGTCATGCAAATATATACAAATACATACACATATATATCTATATAGATATAGACACACACACACACACACACACACACACACACACACACACAATATACCCTTGTGGTTCTGGGAGGTGGAACTCCAAGACAGAGTGCTAGCACAATCGGGTTCTGCTGAGAATTCTCTTCCTAGCTTGTAGACAGCCACCTTCCTACTGTGTATTCAAATGGCTGTGCATGCCCTTGGAGAGAGAAAGCTCTCCTTTTAACTCTTCTTTTTTTAAAAGATTTTATTTATTTATTTGAGAGAGAGAGAGAGAGAGAAAGTATGAGGGGGAGGAAGGAGCAGAAGGAGAGGAAGAGGCAGACCCCCTGCTAGCAGGGAACCTATGCAAGGGGGGAGGATGAGAGGGAACTGATGTGGGGCCAGATGCAGGGCCTGTATGCGGAGCTCAATCCTTGCACTCTGGGATCATGACCTCAGCTAAAGGCAGACACCCAGTCAACTGAGCCACCCAGGCACCCCTCTCTTTTATTCTTCTCGCTGAACTGCCAATCCTATCAGGTTAGGATACACCCTTAAAACCTCAGTTAACCTTAATTACCTCTGAAAAAGTCGTGTCTCCAAGCATGGCCACATTGGGGATTAAGTTAAACATAATGGACAATTCAGTCCATAGCAGTGATATTTAGCCATAAAAAAGAAATGAGGCACTGATATGAGCTACAACATGAACTTTGAAAGCATTATGCTAGGTGAAAGAAAGTGGTCACAAGAAATCACATATGATTTCATTTTTTATGAAATGTCAAGAATGGGCAAATCTATAGAGATGGTAGATTTGCAGTTGCTTAGGACTTGGGAGGTAGGGATGAAGGGGGTCAGGTGGCAAAGGAATGAGAAGCTGGGAGACAAGCAGTAGCTAAATTTACATGGTTGCTTTTTGTTGTGATGAAATGTTCTAAAGATGACTATTATGATGATTGCTAATATCTGTATTGCTAATATCTGATATTACTAATAGCTAAAAAACATTGGATTATTCACTTCAAATACATAAATTTTAAGATGGGAATTATATCTCAGTAATGCTACTATATAAATGATATGGTGTATTTCGCAAAATATTTCCGTCATCCACACTCTCACCTTACCCCGGGCTATCCCTGATCTTTCTTACATTATAAGACAGGTTTTGTATTTTCTGCAATGTCATAAGAATGAAACCATAATGGATGTACTCTTTTGTTTCTAGCTTCTTTTGTTCAGTACAATGTGTTTGAGATTCATCCATACTGTGTGCATTGCTAGTTACTGTTTTTTTTGTTGTTGCTGAACAGTATTACACTGATGATTATACTATGTCCATTATCTTTTGATTTAGTTTGGGAATTTTATGAATAAATCTACTCTGAACATTTGTGTGCAAAACTTTGTGTGTACAGTTTTTTTTTGTGTGTAAATACTTAGAAGTGTAACTGTTAAATTCTATGTTAAGTACATTAGTCAATACAATCAGCAATACCTATCTGCAAATTGCCATGTGTCAGTCATTGTTTTAATCTCCATATATCTGCTAAATTCATTTAATCCTCACATAGCCCAGGGCATAGTTTCCAAGAGCAATGCTTTGTTATATATTATTTAATAGATATGTATAAAGTTATAAAATATTTTAATAATTGATCTTGTGTTATATTCTTAGCTCAATTTGTACCCAAGGAAACTGAAACACAGTTTCTTCATAGCAATGCCTGTTATTATACAGAGATTGCTATCGTATAAACTCACATAGTAAAATTTTAAGATTTTATCTAATATTGGTTTTTATCAAGAACAGAAATCCAAATCTTTTCTTCATGTGAGATGATCATGGGGGCAAGGCGGAAGAAGCTTAAAACATGAGGAGAAATTTCATTTAAAATTGTGAAACTGTGGGATGCCTGGGTGGCTCAGTGGGTTAAAGCCTCTGCCTTTGGCTCAGGTCATGATCCCAGGGTCCCAGAATCAAGCCCCGCATCGGGCTCTCTGCTCGTCGGGAAGCCTGCTTCCTCTGTCTCTCTCTGCCTGCCTCTCTGCCTACTTGTGATCTCTGTCTGTCAATAAATAAAATCTTAAAAAAAAAAATTGTGAGACTGGAAACTCAATTTTGATCCCCTCAGTGTTGTCTCTTATGGAACTTAATTTGTTAGTCATTCCTCTCTTTTGTATCTACAATCTGTCCTTCCTCATTAATTCCTCTTTATCATGTTACTAATATGATTAATAATAATGCTTACATTTAATTTTATCTCTACAGCAGTATACAATAAATTATCATTATTTATTTTTTTTATTCTTATTGTTAAATTTCAAAAAGGATCATGATTTTCCACTGTGAATCTCATAATTGTTGATGTTCAGGACCTAATCTACCAATTGTTGGTGTTCACTGAAATGCCAATGAGAGTGAGCTCTTCAAAAGCTCACCAATGCTATCCTCCCCTATGACCCCCTCTTGCATTTCTACATACATAAGAATTCTAAAGAGTAGTTCCTAACACTAATTTTCTCTGCCTAGATTCCATAGTAAATTATATTTATTTCCAAAGTGTTATTTAATTATAATTATACTTCAAACATTGCCAGAAATATTATTGAATGTCTACTTTAAGATATAGGCTGTATTTGCACCTGTCTAATTAGCATCTCCACCTAAATGTCTAGCTGATAATTCAAACTCAGTGCATCAAAAAACTAATTTCCTCCATTTGGCCCACTTCTCTGTCAAACATTATTGATGATAATGATGCTGATGAAGATGCTGATGCTGACAATGATGAAGACTCCAAACAGATCTGCCATTCTTTCTAGATCTCCTCATTTAAAAAGCTGTGTTACCATCTATTCATTTAATAAGTCCTGTATATTTCTCTAGTCTGTGTCTTTTCTTCTTCTCAGATATTTCCTTCTTGATGCCCTGTTTTATCTTGTTCCTGGAATAATAAGTTTTAGCTGATATTGACATAACTACCATTTTCCTCTCTGTACAGCCACTAACTAATAGAGCATTAAAACCAAACCTGATTTTATCATACTTTTCTTGAAATGGTTTACAGTTTCCTTCAATATAAGAACCAAAGCTTTGTCTTAGATTATGAGGTCTCCCATCATCTAGAGCCAAACTACATTCATAACTTCTTATCCCATGGTTTCTCCCACTACACAAAGTTATAGACCACATGATAACATATGAGGTCTTCAGCAAAACTGATGACACATTCTCTTCATAAACACTTTTGTATCCCTTGTAGACAGATGAAGAACTACTTTGAAAAATAGTTCTTATCTGACATAGTGCAGACATTCAACAAATACTTACTGATGAAAAATATTAAATTTAGATTTTTTCTATGTTTTCTATAAGGTTCTGGCAACCATGCAGCTGCACCACACAAAACTCTCTTTAAGAGATAACCTGCCACGTGGAATGAAGTTAGCCAAGAGCCTCCAGCTGTAGTACTTTAGGAATCTATCATAGCATTTAAGGTAAGGCTATTCTTCTCTGAATGTTTTCTACTCAATGATGGCACACAGCAAACATACCAGTGCCTGGTCAGTTTTGCCCACTACAGGGCATTCATAGACAATCTTGGCCTTGGAACAACCTGCTAGGGGTGGTTGGGACTTTCTCAGAGCTACACTCAACTATGAACTCTCCCTATCCAATATTCCTTTCTCCTCTGCTCTCAAAGAAGTCAGATCACTATCAGTGTCTGAAGCTCTCCCTGACTCCTCTTGCTCCTTCCACTCCTTATCATTCACCGGGTTATCCCCAGTACACTCTTGGGCTTCTAACTTAACTCTATCTTGGTATTTACTTTTGTAAGGTTCCAGACTGACACAAAGGCTTTCTTGATTTCCAAATAAAACTGGAGAACATTATTCTAAATGAAATAAGCCAATCACAGAAAAACAGATACTGTATGATTCCATTCACATGAGCTATCTAAAATAGCCATAGAAGCAGAGAATCAAAGGGTGCTTGGTAAGAGCTGGGAGGAGGAGGATTGTGGTTCAATAGTTGTAGAACTTTTAGTCACACAAGATGAAAAAGTCTAGAGACCTGTACAACATGCTTGTAGTTAACAATAGTGTGCTGTACACTTGAAAATTTGTCAAAAATCAGGTCTCATACTCCTAGACTTTGTATATAACATTATCATTCATTTTCCAACATATATTCCAAATATTTATGTTACTCTCTTCACTAGAATATGAGCTGTGTCATCAGATGATGAATAAATATTTATTAAATAAATTCATTAATTTATTCATTCATGATTTTAAATTTATCATGAAAATGCATTATACGAACACAGATTTTTTTTTTTTTTTTTTTTTTTTTGCATGCACACAGACACACGCACACAAATCTGGTTAAAATCACATTTAACTTTTCATTCAGGGACATTTTCTGAAACATCTGCCATTTTCATATTCCAAAAATAAATATCACGGAGATTGTGTTTTGAGCATGCCACAGTACTCATTGAAATTTATTATTTTGGGCTGAAAATAATTCTCCCATCTCTCATTTTCAAGTCAGAGGATAATTATAACTATTCCCTTAAACCACACAGAGAACAAATATACTGAGATTAACAAAGTTAAAAATGAACTCAAAAAGTGTTAAAAAGTAGAGGATAGCTAGTATAGCTTTAAACTCTTGACCAATTTAACTAGCCATAGGGAGAAACTGAACCATTTAATGGATGGAATTTACAAGTCATACTGGAAACAAAAGGGACAAAGCTAAACAAAGAACACATGAGCTTGCAAAATGTTGCGATCTCAATAAAGTTGTAGTTTTACTATGGCTACTTTTTGTACAACAGACAGCTTTCTAAAACTCGAATTCTAACTGCAAATGTGTATGTATTACATTAATTTGCTCGTTATAATTCCTAAAATAAAGTTCTTATGGAACTGAATTAATTTCAAATTAAAATGAAATCAACTAAGAATGACAATATTCACTTCAAAAGACTGCCTATTTTTGATAATGTATAATTCATTTGCATTTCAATTTCTCAGCTTAAACCTTAAATAAATGTTATTTAAATTTACTCTCACTGTGTCTTGTTTACATAATCACAACAGACACAATGATATCACACCACATAGTCTCTGTGTAATGTGGTATTACTTTTAAGAGGAGGTGTGAGATTCGTTATCACATTTTAGCTAAGAAATTCTGTGATTCTGCTAATATTTTTCAATATATCAATATAATTTTTTATGTGATCTGTTTATCAAGTAGTAGAGAGGAAAAAAACAACGTAGAAGGCACATTATGTATCTTTAATGAACTTGCAAACTAAGTGAAAGAAGAAAGTTATGTATCAGACAAAATGAACATAATAAAGATTGGAGCAAAAAAAGTTAGAGCAATATAGCCTTAAAATGAATATGATCTACAGCTACAAATGTTTTATTCACTAGAGAAAACATTGTTGTGCAAACTCTGGAAACGTATGATAAGTTTGTGGCCTGGATTAAGACTGTCTAGATAGAATTAATAGAAGTTAGAAGGAACAAGAGAAAAAGTAAGATGGAATTAATAATTATTATGATACTGTGTGAAAATAAAGGAAAAATTTAAAGACTAAAATTATAGTTTAAAGCACTGGGTTTTAAGATAAAGAATTTTATTTATCAGAATGAAAATGGGACAAAATTTAAAGGGAAGTGAAAACTTAGAGAAATTGATATTTAACAAGATTATTATATATTATATATAATATATAAATAAAAACACATTTAGAAATAAAGTAAAAAATATAAACCCCCTAACTAAAGAGCAAAAGCTATCAATAGAGTATTCACAGAAAAAATGTTCAAATTGATAGTAAAGTAGGCTAAATACTTAACTTTAGTAGTTTCGTAGTTTTGGTAAGCGAAATCACAAACCTCTCTAGAAATGTCCACATTATAATTGCTGGAACCAGTGCATTATGTTATGTGGTGAAGAGTGACTCACTTTGTTACTCCAAAATATAGCCTTTGCATAAGAATTATTTTGAAAACAGCAGGTACAAGGAGAACACTGTGAGCTCCCATCTTCTTTCTGAAAGCAGGATATAGAACTACCTTGTGAAAGATGGCCTCCCTATTCCAGGAGGAAAGACACAGTATCACCAGAGATGGGGAGAAATGACCAAGAAAATTCTGCAAAAACACACCTTGTTAAAATAACTTTTATTTACCTTTAGTCTTTCCATATGTTTAATTACATTTCTGCAACTGCCTTTCTTTGTTCAGCCTAATATATAAGCACTTAGGTTTTGCCGCTTCTTTGAGTCTTTGTTTCCTTATGAAGGCTCCCATGTTACATAATACTTACGCTGAATAACATATATGCTTCTCTCCTATTAAACAGTCTTATGTCAGCTTAATTTTCAGGCCCAGTCAAAGAAGCTAAGAGGTTGGAGGTAAAATTTTGCCTCCTCTCCAAGAGCAAGGGGACGCTAAGGTTCCAAACTAGCTGACTTTGAAATAAGATTATCCTGGGTTCTGTGAGTGGACCCAATGTAATCACAAGGGTCTTTAGAAGACAAAAAAGAAAAACAGAGAGTCAGAGTGAGGTGCTCTCAGAGAGACAGAAAGGATTTGAGGATGGATGTGTGCCCACAAAGTGGGCAGTGTTTAAACTGGAAAAGGCAAAGAAATGGATTCTCCTCTATCTGGAGCATTTGAAGGAGTGCAGACCTTTGACATCTTGATTTAAGCCTGTTGAGACCCATTTCAAAACTTCTGACTGCCAGAATTATAAGATAATAACTTTTTACCATCTTCAGCTTTCAAGTTTGTGAAATTTGTTACACCAGCAACAGGAGACACAAGTAATCAAATGAAATCAAATTAAAACATTGATCAGATAAATTTTCTCAGTTTGGCAAGGATAAAATATATAGCTCACTGTGTACATTGGAAAAGCCATATTTTCATATGTTACAATTGTATGTGTAGGGACTGTTTGGTACAAACATTCTGGAAGACAACTTTGGAGTGCATATCAAAAGATTTAAGAATGATTTTCTTTTAAATATTGATTCATTAATTCTGATAGAAAGTTTTTTTCCTATTATACAAAACTGAGCATTAACACTTTCACAGATAGTCTTAGTCTTATGAAAGAAAATAAGGCATTGATTTAACCAAATAATGAATTATTGTGCATTCATTAAAATTTGTTTTGTTGTTGTTTTTATTGGCTTTTAAAAAAATTTTTTGTTAAGAATTTCTAGTAATATAGAATAACAGACCCTAGTTCTTCACCCACCCCCTTGGGCTTTGCCACTTTTCCATAACAGTATCTGCATTACTGCCTGAAGCTTCTCTCGGAAGCCAAGAAGGTCTTTCTGGCTGTCCAGGAGTTAGGCCGGAGAGGTGAGATAGAAACTCAGGAGTACCTGTTCTGTGTACTCCTTATCATAGTATACTCACCGTATTCTTAGAGCCAGGACATTGTTATTTTCAAATACCATTTTTTGGTTCAGGTTTGCTTAAACTCTTATTCCACGTGACCACCACCACCAACAACAAAAGGCCACGTTTTAATGGATTCTTGTCATTTGAGTGCTTTCTGGGTCATTCATAGAGAATTAATATAATCTCAGGAAAGAAAAGTTTTTTTTTTTTTCCTCCACTTTTCAAAATTGATGAGATAGTTGGCACACAAACAAAACATTCATCTTTTTACTATTCATCAAGTCATAATGGCACTTTATAGGCATAGTTTATTTATAGGACTTGTGTGGGTAAAAATTTCACTTGAAATGCCATTGCTCCAGGGATTTATGGAAGCATTTTAAAAGGAGAAGAAATAGAAAATGTCTCCTCCTTGTCTTCAGGTCCCCTGGATCTAGAAGAAGACAGAGCTCCGTGAAAAAGAGGGAGTCAACCCATTTCTCAAAGTTCATAGTTTTGAGAAAAGTTGACACTCTTCTTATATAATTGAATCTTTAATTCATACAGATAGATTTAGGCATCTTTGACTTTGTAGAAACAAGGGAATCCTTTGTAAGTATCACAGGCTCATAAATTACAAATTTCCATTTATTTTAAGAGCCCCTAAAATTGTAATTAATTGTATGAGAAAAACCTGTGATGGAAAGAATTGTGAAAAAAGAAGTTTATTTATGTGTTTGTTGGCCTTTATGAGGCTTACTTTTTCTCCTGGCAAAAAAGATTCTTCATATAAAAGAGACAAAATACTAAGTGTGACAAAATTAACATAATTTGGTAACTCAACAAAAATGCATGGAGCATCAACTATGTACTAGTTATTGTCCCATTGGCCTTACACATAATGTACACAAAACAAATAAAAATCTTTGCCTAATAAAGTTTGCTCTCTTGCATAAAATAAATAAATAAATAAAAATAATAAAATTCCATACCTTGTTATGTGGAACATTTAAAAATCTATGATTTCGGGGTGCCTGGGTGGCTTAGTGGGTTAAAGCCTTTGCCTTCAGCTCAGGTCATGATCCCAGGATCCTGGGATCGAGCCCCACATCGGGCTCTCTGCTCAGCAGGGAGCCTGCTTCTTCCTCTCTCTCTGCCTACTGGTGATCACTGTGTGTCAAATAAGTAAATAAAATCTTGAAAAAAAAATCTATGATTTCTTTGTGAATAAAGGTGAACTACTTTGGAGTGTTATAATTACTAAATTACTAAATACTTGTCCATATCTACAAGTATTAGAGCAATAATTTTTTTATACTGGTCTCAGTGACCTGTTTTTTGAGGGTATGTATTGCATGGAGCACTGGGTGTGGTTCATAAACAATGAATTCTGGAACACTGAAAAGAAATAAAAAATAAAATAAATAAAATCCATTCAGATAAAGTCAATAGAAAAATAATTTATGCTGTGTTATTTAGGTTTGATTTCATTTGCCTCAATGAGAGGAAAGTGGAAATATATATCTTAGTTCACCATATATTTCTGCCAGAACAAATTTATTTCAAGCTAATTAGTACTAGGACACCTGACAAACATAGATACAGGAAATCAAATAGTAGTAAGGATTTCCAAAGTAGTAAGGATTTCCAAGGGATTAAAAATGCCATGCTGAGCAGAAGACAAATTCTAAAATATAATGAAGAATATTTCTGGGTTTGCTGGAAATTGCAAATAATTTCCAAAATATCAAGCATAAAAGTAAAATCAGAAGAATACTAGATAATTACTACAAGTGAAAGGAATACTCAACAATTATTTATTGAATGTCTACCAGATGTAGTGCCTCATCATAGGTCTTGGCATGGAGTGGGGCATAAAGTAGACCAGACTTAGTTTCTCCTTGTTAAGTCTATATTCTACTGGGAAATATTCACTTTCAAGAAATACACACATATAAATAGTAATAAAAATGATTTTAAGTGCTATGAAGAAAAGAACATAATATTATGAGAAAACTTGATGTAATGATTTAATGTATTTTAAGAATAAAAGAAAGCACCTTTCCCTCACTGAAATTTAAGCTGAGGCCTGAAACACTAGCAAAAGGAAGGCTCACAGGAGTGGAAAGATATTAGGTCATTCTAGAAAATAATAGATGGGTGGTGTACCTTCACTATCGGGAGCATGGGAAAGCGAAATGTGAGGAGTCAGAACAAACAGCTCTATGATCCAGGGGCTTATAAGTCTTTCTAACAATTTTGTATTTTACCCTAGTAACAAGAAGATCCAGTCAAGAATTTTAAGCAAACAGAAGAGAACACATCAGCTTTAAGTTTTACAGAATTTATATTGGCCTTCTATGGCAGCAGTCAGAAGATAGGAGAACTGAATGGATAGGTGACGGTACAACTGAAAGACAATGTTGGTTTGAACCTGAATGGTAGCTGTAGAAATGGAGATATATACATATTCTACACACACACACACACACACACACACACACACACACACGACTGGATGCAGCAGGGTGGATGATATAGAAGAGGAAACAAATAGAAGTGTCAAAAATTATTCTGTTTTCCAGTCAAACCCTAGAGAATCAGAGCAGAACTTGAGAGTTGAAAAGACAATAGAATTGGTGCACACAAGAATACGTAAAAGTTTACCCAAGTTTGTTTGAAGGATAACTTGGACTGACCATATTAAATTACATTAAACTGTTTCTCTTACTTGGTATCAAGTGGCTGTATTAAAATAATTATAATTTGGCATCAAAGATAAGAGATATAGATTCACATATACACATATGTGTATGTATATAAGAAATATAGATTAAGTGCCTTAAAAATAACACTGCCTACTAACTGATGAGATTCAGTCCTTTTGAGCCAGAGTCAGGAAACTTTTCTGTAAAGGACCAGTGAGTAAATGTTTTCAGCTTTAGGTTCAGAGTCTCTGTTATGATTACTCAACTGTGTTACTATAGTACAAAATTAGCCACAGTTGATATTTAAATAAATGGTAATAGGCAGAATTGCTCTGTATGCGTGTTGCCAAACCATAGAACTTTTAAATAAATATGGGGTGGACTAGAAGGAAGAACCATTAGTATTGGGGTTTAAAGCATCCTTCTTTATTAAAAAAAATTAAAAAGTAGTAGAAACTTAGTATGATCGTTTAAGAGAGGTTTATTAAAAATATGATTGTGTACTGTTACGCTGAAAAAATAAATAAAAAAAATAAAAAAATATGATTGTGAATTATTCTTGGATTGATGTTATTTTAAAGTGAATTTCCAATAACAAAAGGTTTGACAATTTTGATACTGAAGTTTTTGATACTTTTCTACAGTACTACTATTGCTACGTATTGTGATTTATGATTGTCAAAATAACAAACATGAAAAGTGTGAAAAATTGAAATGACAAGATTGTTGAAGTAGCTTTAACATAGTGATGTGCTGAAATCTAAGGACTGAGATATAGTGTGAGTTTTGATATAGTGAAATTAAATCAATATCAGAGAGTGACCAATGAGTCTGACTACCCCCAGTGTGCCTAGCATGCAACATTAAAATTCTTCTAGCACAATAAGAAAATTGTCAGTATGGCTGTCGGTGGCAAAAAGAGGAAAAGAGAAAATCAGTTACAGACTGGCTGATTCTGAGAACAGCACAGGATGTACACTCCCAAAAAAAGATTATCTATGTTTGGCATTTTTATCTACTAGTACTATATAATGCAACTGAAGCAACTGAATCTGTCTAGTACTTTATTTGAGCAATTTGATACATGTATGTGTATATATATATATATATATATATATATAAACAGTTATACATATGCATGCATGTGTATATATTCAAACTTTATTCACATGTGTGATAGGCTGGATATACTCCTACTATCTAGAGCCTGTATATTCTCTTACCAAGGTAAAAGGGATTTTGCAGGTGTGATTAAGGATTGCAGGTAAGGATCTGAGATGAGGAGATTTTACAGGATTATCCAGGTGGGCTCAATGTAATCACAAGCGCCCTTCTAAGAGGGAGCCAAGAGGGTCAGTCAGTAAAAGGAGATGGACTCAGGAGGGAGTGAGGAAGGAGCCAAGAGCAAAGGAATACAGGTAGCCTCTAAAAGCTGAAAAAGACAAAGAATTTTTTCCTGAAGTCTCTGGAAAGAATGCAGTCCCACTGACATGGAGAATTTAGGCTTCTGATCTTCAGAACTGCAAGAAAATAAATCTGTGTCATTTTAAGCTTGTAGTAATTTGTTGCAGGAGTGGTGCAATGTCTGAAGTCAGCCTTGCCTGGCATGACTTTAGGAGTCATTTTCCTAGGAATGGTGTAGATATTTTGGTGCTAATGTTGTCATAATTTTATGGGTGATTAATTATGGAACTCATGTGTGATATACTGTTTGATGCTGCTGAACTTTCAATCTGAAAATTTAAGTTTTAACTTTTGTGATATTTTGAACATGCTGCTTGTATAGGTGATTTTATTTCTTCTCATCTATGTGTAAAACTCCGTGATATAATGTAGCTACAATGATGTAATGTTATTTGAAAGGTGAAACCAAATAAATTAGATAAAAATGATTCATATTTGTTATTATGAAAGGATGAGATCATAATATAGTAATTCTAGTAAAATATTGGCTACTTGAGACAGGCTAAGAATTTAATTTGCAGCGAAAGTACATTCCCAAGTTTCACTTTTGTTTTGTAATAAAATCTCAATTTCAGGAGATATTGAAATGTAAACAGGAAATAGGTGTCAGCCTCAGGTCAGACCTACATTGCACAGTATACTTATTTACACCAGATATTTCACAATTGTTATATTTAAGCTAAATAGGCACTTCTCTGATTTCTTCTTAGGAATAGACACAGCTTTTGTATGTGCAACACTTTTATATTTCCTTTTAAGGATACAGAATATGAGTGAGGAGACATGTGCCAAAAGTGATGGATGTTGGAAACAATCTTGAGCTAGGAAACAGCATGAGGAAATTGAAATGTTTGAAAGATAGGTTATATTGGATGAAGAGAGGGGGAAAAAAAGAGATATATTTATGGTATTTTAGTTAGCTATCTCCAGTCTCTGTACATTTTCTTTCCAATCAGATACTTTGGTCTTTTTTGGAGAAAACAAAAAAACAAGCAGGCAACAATAGCAGCAACAAAAATAGAAAAAAAAAAGAAGAAAGAAAAACTGCTTATTGATATTGAACATTGCCACAAAATAAACTTTAGATTAACTTAATAGGAATTAAAATTATATTTCATAATTATAAATAATTGTAACCAAGGAGACAAACCATAGCAGAAATAGATTCTAAATTGAGACAGAAGCACAATAAGAAAAGAAAAAAAAAAATGGCTAGGCAAAGGCATGAAATTCAGTTCTATACAAAGTAAGTGAGAAATAGAAGGGAAAAAAAACTGCCTAAGCAGACAGAAAAGGGCAGGAAACATTAACGAAAATGAAGCTGAGCCATTGATAAACAATGTGATTTATATCGATACCTTTATTTATTTATTTATTTATGATCTTATTTATTTCTCAGAGAGAAGGAGAGTATAAGCAGAGAGAGCAGCAGGTAGAAGGAGAGGGAGAAGCACCTCCCAGCTGAGCAGGGAGCCCCATGTGGCTAACAATCCCAGGACCCTGGGATCATGACCTGAACATAGGACAGATGCTTAACCTTCTGAGCCACCCAGGTGTTTCCCTATTTTATTTAAAAAAAAAAGGATAATCCATGCATTTAATAATATGCTATTATTATTATCAAATGTATGCTATGAACTATTCTAAGCATTGAGAATCAGCGTAAATAAATAACAGGTCCCTGCTCTTACACAGCTTGTTTGGTGATAGAAGAGTCCAGAAATATGTTAATGTGTAAATAATATATGTTCTGAAGAAAATGAAGCAAAAAAAGAGCATGATATATGAAATACATGTGTAAATGGGAGAACCTCAGGTGTTTTTGATTTTGCTTTTTCCTTTATATGCAGGGAAACCCAGTTCTTCCTTTTATGTCTCCTTTACTAGAACAGAGCACTTCACTTTTGACACTTCCGGTCACCAAATGTGTGGGGGTTTTTTCCCGCACCAAGCAATTTTCTGAGACCCAAGCTGGATATCCTACAATTGAACTCAATTCTGACACTCTCTACCTGGAGACAGCGGCCAATTCCATAGGTTAAGGGCTAGGTCCCACAAGAGGACAAGCTCCCCACCTCCCACCACCCCAACTTCTGCCTCTGGTTGCATACTCAGGTCATCCATCACCTGTACTTCTGACCAACCAGCTCTAGATCAGTGGTTTCAAAGACCCCCCTCCTTTTGTTTGTTTGTTTGGTTAGTTGCTTGGTGGTTTGGTTTGGTTTGGTTTTTCCTCCTAGGGTTTGATTAATTTGTAAGAGTGGCTCATAGAACTCAGGGAAACACTTAAGTTTATCAGTATATAAAGGATGTGATTAAAAATACAGATGGATCTCCAGATGGAAGAGGACAGGGTATGTTGCAAAGCTTCCAAGCTCTGGGGTACACCACTCTTTCAGCCGCTCTACCTGTTCACCAACCCAGAAGCTCTCTAAATGAATACTTTTGGGATTTTATGGAGACTTGAGAATACAGGCAGATCAGTCATTAACGCCATTTCCAGCCCTTCATCCCTCTCAAGAGAATGAGGGGAAGCGTTGAAAATTTCAAGCTTCTAATTACGGCTTAGTCTTTCCCATGACTAGCTTATCCGAGAGCCCAACCAGTGTTGCCTCAACAGAGCAAAAAGCACATTGATCACCTAGGAAATTAGAAGGACTTCAGGAGCTCTTTTCCAGGAAGAAGGCAGAGACCTCTTTATATATATCTCATAGAGGGTATAGGGAGTGATTTATTATTTTAAAGAAAGTTGTCAAGAAATGCCTCTCTGATAAGTTTGTATTAGAACAGAAATATGAAAGAAAATTAAGGTTAAGTTTCAGGGCATGAAAAACTGTAGAGAAAGAATTAAAAGCAGATAGAAAAGTAGTTCGTGCAAAGGCCCTGAGGCAGGGCCATGCTAGGTATGTTGAACACCTAGGACTCCAGTGTGCTTAGAGTAGAGAGAGGAGGTGGCTTGGGGAATGATCTGAGGCCAGAGAGGTAGCTTTAGGAAAGATTGTATACTCCAGCAATTCCAAGAAATAAACTTTGTGGTTTATTCTGCATGAGATAGGATACAGTTGGCCTCCCAAGAGCAAAAATGTCATGTGGTAACATTTGTTTTGAAAGAATAGTATTAGATATTGTGTGGTGAATAGTTACAGTCTGGGGGGGTGGGAAGCATGTGGCAACATTGAAAGGGTATGGGTGGTAGGGTACAAAAATGCTGATTTGAAGGGATGCATGCACCCCAGTGTTTATAGCAGCATTATCAACAATAGCCAAATTATAGAACAAGCTCAAATCTCCATTGATGAATGGATAAAGAAGAGGTCACACACACACACACACACACACACACACACACACACACACAGGGATATTACAAAGCCATTAAAAAGAATGAACTCTTGTCATTTGCAATAACACGGATGGAACTACAGAGTATTATGCTAAGTGAAATAAGTCAGTCAAAGACAAATATGATACAATTTTACTCAGTGTGGAATTTAAGAAACTTAAGCAGATGAACCTAGGGGGTGAAAAAAGCAAGAGACAAATGATAAGAGAAACTTTTAACTATAAAGAACAAACAGGGCTGCTGGAAGAAGGAGGGGGCATGGCTTAAATAGGTGATGTGTATTAAGGAGGGCACCTGCAGGGAAGAGCACCAGATATTGTATGTAAGTGAGGAATCCTTAGATTCTACACCTGAAAGTAATGTTGCACTATATGTTAACTAACTAGAATTTAAATAAAACCTTGGGAAGAAAAGAACCAGTACCTGTGGGAGATACTGGTGTCTATATTACTTTGCTAGGGCTTCCATAACAAAATGCTACAGACTTGAGAGCTTAAAAAACAAGAAAGTTATTTTCTGAGTTCTGAAAGCTAGAAGTCTAAGAATAAGGCGTCAGCAGATTTGGTTTCTTTTGAAGCCTTTCCCCTTAGCTTGCATATGGCTGCCTTCTAGCTGTGTCCTCACATGGCCTTTACCCCATGCTTGAACAGCCCTGGTGTCTCTCTCTGTGTCCTAATCTCCTCTTTTTATAAGGACACACTTCAGATTGAATTAAGGCCCACTATAATAGTCTTATTTTAACTATAAAAGACCCTATTTCCAAATACAGTTACATTCAGAGGTACAAAGCGGTTGGAGCTTAGACATATGACTTTGGAGGGGACATAGCTCAGCACATAACATCATAGCCTAACGTGGTCATGGTGGTCATGGTAGAAATGATAAGTAGTCATAGTCAGATTCAGGAAAGCTATTAGAGCAAACATAAGATTTGCTGGTGGAATAGATATTCATCGTCAAAGATTTATCTGATGTTTTTGACATAACAACTGGAAAATGGAGTTGCTAGCAATTGGGATATGTCAGAACAAGGAAGTGAGTTTGCAGTCCATGTGAGATAGTGAGAATTCCTTACAACATAAAAAATTTGGCATACTTTCATAGATCCAAGTGAAGATGCTAACTAGTCAACCAAATACCCAAGAAGTCTTACAAATGTCCCTACTATAGACTGTATAATTCCATAAGCCCATCTGTGATGGGAGTTCAGTCTGTGAGTGAGGTTTAGGTGTGAGCTGGGTAAGGAGTAAGCCCTGGAGAGTGAAAGAATTCATGGTGCACCTGGCAGGCTTCTCTCCCTGGAGTCTGTTAGAACAATCTGTGTCTTTATCATCTTCTCTTCCGATTTTCCTGAAAAGATGCCAAAATGTCCGAATAAATGAAGAAACAATATAGTATTATCTGCAGCAACATCTTATTTATGTTTTTGCCAAATACGTCCTCCTCTCTGCATTGTTGTTGCCTCACTTTGAAAATTAACTTTTTATTATTTACTCATTCATTTAGCCTCCTTGCTCCATGATAAATGATTTATTAAGCCCTCTTTATGTGCTCTGCAATATTCTTTACAAATTTTGGCAGGATTAGGTTACCAACAAGTCTCATTTTTCAGAAATTCTGAGAATGCCAAAGATAAAAAGACTGGTGAGTATGAGGCACTATACTTCCTAGAAAGCCAAGCAAATAAAAGGAAAAATACATGCACGTGTTTTTAAAGTCTTATGGTCTATTAAAAAACATAAAAGGTGTTTGGAACTGTAAGGTTAGAGGAGATTAATGAGTTTAAACTTGAGGAAAGGCAGTATATTTTAAATTGGGCCTTAAATGAAAAAAAATATTTATTTTGGGGGGAGCTTTGTGAATATTATCATTACTTGTTATCACGATCACTGGCTGGGGTCTTAACAACTCATAATTTCTGTTTGCAACTACCTATGTTTATTTAACAACCTCTGTCTGTATGTCAGGCATTGTTTTAGATGTTGTGTAAAAATATTTTAAAAGGCAAAAAACACAGATACTATTAAAGGTAAACAGAACATCTAAGGTTTAGAGTTAGGAAAATCCTAATCATAAACACTCCCCCCACCCCATTGTGCTCTGCATCTCTCTGACCACAACAAACTTAATTTTTTTTGAATTATAATTTAAATTAATATTTTCAATCCAAAGCATCAGGAAATTTATTCCAATAATTTGAAATATTTCTGGAAAGAAAATTTGCTGTTTAGAAAGGCTAATTGTTAACCATGGTAGCCAAGCAATTAATCTCAAAACGTCATTTTTAAAAAATAAATTGAATGCTGTAAGAGCTTTCTTTTCACTTACTGTATAATTTCAAATATAATTGAGACCACTACATGTAATAAAGCATGTTAACACTCTGAAGATCATTCTACTGGCAAACCTGAGCATTTTAGAATTTAGGTCATAGAATAAATCTATTCCAAATATTCTGTGTGGTTTAAATGAATAAGTGTTGCAAATCTCAATGACAATAAAATGTTAACCTTTAAAGATCTGTTGGGTTTCAAAATATCAAAAATATTTAAGCAATTCAAATGCAGATAATGATTTTATTGCTGCAATCTACTTACTATTTTTAATACAGATGAGATCCAAAATATATTTTGAAAAGTAAATTTTAAATTAATATTGTAGCACTTTTATGGGATCACTACTAATAATGTCTATCATTAAAAAAGCATTTACATCAGTAATGATTTCTCTGATGTGATTTATCAGAACTAAGACCTAAGGAGCTCTGGCACTAGTAATTAAACTGGAGAAAATTAGTTATCAACTGTAAATTATAATATTAAGCATATATTTTTGTATATACATATATACAATTATATATGTGTATTGTATCTACATAATTGTATTGGTATACACACATTTCATGTTTCTTTAGTCCTAATGTATACAGAAAAGCCACAGAATGATTTTATATATGAGTACAGAAAACCCCAATTATATGGGGTTGGGAGGGGGAGGATATATAACATGTGGTAAAGAGAAAAAAATCTAAATTCTAATTTTTCAAAATAAATAAGTTCTATAAACATGAGAAAACTAGTAGTGCCAATTCAAAAACCTGCGTAATTTGATTTATAAACTGGGTAGTTGAGTCTAGAAAAAAGATTAGCTAAGAATAGATTTTCTATATTGTTGAGGCAAAAAGAAATTTGTTTTATCTTTTGTTATGTGAATGTCTATATAATAGCTTCAACTTAGCCACCGTGACCTGCAAAGCCTAAAGTGTTTACTATCTGACTCTTAGCAGAAAATGTTTGCTGACCCCTGGTCTAGGGTTTTTCAGTATTTCTGTATAACTGATTACAATAGTTATTCAATTTTCTCCAGACAAAAAAAACTTTCCTACTACTGAAGAAAATAAAGTATCTAGATGAGCTTACCTTTGATTTTGAGTAAAACATTTTTTAACATGCATTTCTGCAACATACACACACACACACACACACAAAATACTGGTTAAATATAGTTTGCAAGCAAGATATAAGTTGGCCTTATTAATAGATTTCTCAAATAAAATCTAACATTTCCTGAATATTGATTTTGAGATGTAGGATTAAATCATTTAATTAGCTGAGTTACAGCTGTCACACATTACTGGATCTCTTCTTATTAAAGGTTGAAAGAAAATCAAGCATGTCCTAGAACTGTCAACATAAAAAGTTTCCCCCCTACAGAGTTCTTTGATTTTTATTTTGTTCTATGTAAGAAAGTAGATACTTCGACTTTTTCTTCTTAGGCAAGGAATCAATGAATTGAAAATTGTTCTGACCGCTGGTAGATTAGGTGATATCCCTGTGACTTCTGGGGTATTTTAAATCAGTGAGTGTTGGAAAAGGCAAGTCAGTGGGGTTTTATAACCGTTTGTACAGGATATGCTTAACACACATACAAATATTTCCTTTGTACACATATGTTCTATTTCTCTTAGTCCTCTATTTATCTAAATAACACAACTGTTACAGCATTTAGCAATCCAAAGTGTATACTCTAAATTTTCTTCAGATACATCACTCTCTGTAGGAAGCCATTTCACACACAATTTTCTTGTTTGTGCTTAAAAAGCCCAACTTTTTATATGCTTTTAGGTTTTGGTTCAAACACTTGCTTTTTCCTGAAAATAAAATCTTCTTTAACATGAATTTCAAATTCCTATCTTTCCTGAATCTTCAAAGTGCATTCAAAGTTACTATGCCCTGTCCCTTGAAGCCGTCATGTATGGACATTGGTGATATGCCAAGCGCTAGCATGGATCCCATCCATTCCCACATTGCACCTTCACTCTATAAGGCCCTCAGGCTGGCATTAGGGGATCTCAGTGGTGACTCTTTTAAGAAAGGATCGTCTCTGAACCTTATTTTCCTTTATGACATTATATACACTATGCCTTGGGTTTCCTTTTCCCACATTATTCATTTATATTTTCTGTGTTTAGTAAATTCAGTCTCTGTAATACACACTGTTGTGGTGTTTTAATGTCACCAGACAGCCTTTATCTTATACCTGGTTCAACCATTTGAAAAACTTTCTATGGTTCGCCTGGGTGGCTCAGTTGGTTAAGCGGCTGCCTTCCACTCAGGTCATGATCCTAGCGTCTTGGGATCGAGTCCCACATCGGGCTACTTGCTTGGCAGGGAGCCTGCTTCTCCCTCTGTCTCTGCCTGCCACTCTGTCTGCCTGTGCTTGCTCTCTCTCTCTCTCTCTGACAAATACATAAATAAAATCTTTGAAAAACTTTCTATTCATAATAGATCGTAATAATTTAGGACGGTTACGAATCATGTACCCTTACTAAAAAAAAATAAGAGGGATAGGAGGGAGGACCACAGTTTTCAGATTAGTTTCAGACATTTTATGAGATTGTCATGTTTTATATTACAGCAAACATATACTAACGTGTCCACTCAGTTGTCAGATGAAGGTGGGGAGTCACTGGTTGAATGATAAGAAAACCATACACATTCACCTGTGCTGTGCACACAAATGAAATTCTGAATTTTATATGAAATTGTTTGGAAAATACTGTTTTACTATTTGGAGTGGTATGACACTTAGGACCCTAAGAAAAAACATTCACATTTCACCAGGCTGTGTCTGAAACTTTATTCCTTTCCCCATTGCAGTAGACCAAAGTCAAGAACACATAATGCAAATAAACCCATATCTGATTTTCTTTTCCGCTTATACTTGAATACAGTACAATATAATTACTACCTATTCACTAGACTCAATTTAGATGACATCATAATGTCTGTCAAATTAACTACATTTTTAAAATATTGATATCAGATAAACTGATTGGTATTTTGTATTTCCTAAACTTCTTTGAGTGGAAGGACATATAAAATTATGTTTTTAAAACTGGTATCAAAGAATCAACAGACTCCCATTGCAACATTTTGCACATGTTGTAACAACACATTTTTAACTCTAACTATATTCTAAGTGATTCTGTGAACTTTCACATAGCCACTAAAACAATTTGTATATATCTTTATCCTTTTCTTTATTTGGTTATTATTATATTATAGTATGTAATCCATCCCTAGTATGGATAGACACACTAAAGAAAAATAGTTATATTTATAATTAGAAAATTTATGAGTCAATGACACATACAAGATTTACTTGAGAGAGTTGTGTGAATTAGTGGGATATTCTTAAGAAAGAGGACAAGAGACTTGAACCCTTTTACAAGGAGAATATATGAGGAAAAAAAGCTAATAAGTAAAATTTGTAGAATGCCAATTTGGCTTTCAAAATTATTATTAGTAAAAATTGATCCTAATTTTGCTTATTTGGCAAAAGAGATAACATCTATTTGAGAGGGTTTTTAGATCCCAGTATCTTGCTTTCCCCAAGCAATAATATAAATAAATCAATGTGGAAAGGAAATGAAGCATGGGAAAAAAATCTAATTCTTCACACAGGTATATGGACTTTCCTTGGCAATTTAATCATGTGGGCACCTCTGTGAAGGACTTAGACTTAAAGACATAGAATCATTTGGATAGTAATATTTAATAGATGTGGCTGAGGCCAAATCTTCTATGTTGAATGTACATATTTAAAGACACACTGTCACCACCACAACCATTCCTACCACCTACCCAGTAGGAATGCTATTAGACTTACTTACATATTTTATATAATACCTTGAGTTCCTTGAAGGAAAAGTGTGACGAAAAAGCAAAACCAAAAATATATGTTAAAAAGTGGGTTCTCACAGAAAGAAAACATTGCTTTATACTCAATAGTTTTTGTTTTCTTAGATTTGCAAAATTAACTGAAAGAAATTGCAACACAAAGCAGAAAGTGATCCAAGTCTTTCAAGTTTCTTACTACTTCTCAGCCACTCACTCTCGCACATCAGGCTAAGTAGACTCCATTATATAAATGTGTAAGAAGGTGGAGGGAAAGTGAAACGGTTCTGAGTTATTAACAGCATTGATAAATCAGGTACACAGACAACTCTAACACAATTTCAACCAATAGTTTCTTAAACCATCCCAGAAAATCTTGAAACTTCACTGTTTCATGTTTGTACTTCACCCCTCTATAGGTGAAGATGCAAATAGAAAGAACAACATGTTTATATATAAATTGACCTCTAGGTCATCAGACTGGATGTCTTAGTTCCAACTCCCTGATCTCAGGGATTATACATGCTGACTTACAGCCCTATTATCTATTGATAACAAATGAGAACATAAGTGATCTCCAGAAATAGTTCAAACACGGAGCTCCCAGGTTCTTGAAAAGCTACAAATGACGGGCAAATGTTTCTATTGGAGACACAAAAACAAAAAGCTCATTTCCTTCAAGAGCATACCATAGCAGCATCTGTGAGCTGCAACATGCTAAGGAAGAGAGAAGTCTTCCTCTTACCTTCCCAGTGCCTTCTTCCCCTCTCTGATGGCAGATTTTCCTGACTCTAAGGAATCCAGAGTGGGGGAAAGAAGCTATTGATAAAGAACTTCAGGAAGGGGACCCACCTATGCCTGGGCCACTGCCTTCTCAGAGTTAGTTACAAACCTTCCATTTTACTCATTTTGGGAAGCCTGGGGACCACAAGACTCTGAGTCACTGTCTTCTAAGGTTCTGCATAACTTTGAACTTCATTCAGTGTGCTTGGGATAAATGTATCCTTGGATCTTGCCCACTGAAGAAGATTCTGATGGATTCTTATCATAGGCAGCCTGGTAACTCTGTGACAGGTGGTGGTGGCTCACACATTTTTCTTTTCTTAAAATAGCAGCTTGGTTGAGATGTATTTTACATACTACTCAATTTACCCATTTAAAGTATACAATCATTTTTGTTTGTTCAATATTCTTAGTATTTCTATCACTCCTAAAATATTGAACCTGTTATCAGTCACTCCCCATTTCCTCCACCTTCTCTATACCCACTCCCCAGCTCTAAGACAACCACTAATCTGTATAGATTTGCCTGTCCTGAGCAGTTCATACAGATAGAGTTATTCCTGTGTGGTCCTTTGTGACTGGCTTCTTTCACTTAGCATAATCTTTTCAAAACTCATCTATGTTGTAGCATGAGTGAGTACTTCATTCCTTCTTAAGACTGAATATTTCATTGTGTGGATATACATTTTGTTTATCCATCCAGCTGATGGACATTTGAATTAATTCTACCTTTTGACTATTATTAGGAATACTGCTGTTATGAAAATTAGCATATAAGGTTTAAGACCATACGATCTTATTGAGACTATCATTGTATTTATGTTAGAAAATCTGCAGTCTCTTTGAAATGCAGTATTTTCTAATGTTTGCTATGGAGAATTTAACATGCCATACTACCTTGTTCCTATGGTTTCCTCTTTGTAGATCTTTTTAAAAACCTGCTTACTCTGTCCTTCAACTGCTCTATTTAAATAAGCATACTATGATTAATGAGCTCTTTTTTAAACAACTTAATCTAATTAAAATATTAAAAACATATCTTTTTAAAAGGGCAGACTGCATAAATTAGGAGCTCCATTCACCATATATGCTGGACCCAAAGGTATTGTAATTTTTCATATTGGCCATTGTAAGAGTTCCTATATTAATCAGTGGGGCACATAGTGAGAGGAAACAGTTGGTATGGTGTTCTACATTTATAACAAAATGGAAGATGCTGAATTTGACATTTTCTGAATCACTTTACAGCAAGCATATTTTTAGTAAGTACTTGCTGAATATAAAACATAATTCCATGGGCTGGTATATGAGTAAGATGACTCAAATGTAATCCCTGACCTCATATAGTGGGGTGTTACATTGCAGCAAACAGGAATGCATAAAACTGAGAGAGCCAGTTGACTGTAAAGGATGAAGGAAAAAGTATGAGTGTGTTGAGTATGAGAGTATTCAGATTCAATATTACAAATTTGGTAAACTATAATATTTAGTATTCTGTATTCCCTCAACTTATTTGTCCATAAGCCTTTATGAGGAAAAGTAATCTTTCATTATGTTTTTTTTAATGGTAACATAAAAAACACATGCACACAAACATTTATATATTATTTCTCCTCCTCCTTTGATGACAACAATTCTTCCTCCTCCCTTTTCTTTTCTTTCATCATTTTCTCCTTCTCCTCTTCTTCCTTCTTCTCTTCTTATTTATTTTTTCCTGAGCATGTGTTTCCAAGAAGAGGGTTCTTTTATGTTGGATGATAAAAGACAAGTTGGATATATGAAGATTTAAAAAATTCCATCTTAGAAATGTAAGCAATGCAGAAAAGTCCTCAGTGGTTTGGAGAAATCCTATAAGGGCTTTGAACAGAGGATGGCCAGAGGATCATTTAACACCATATATGAGCAATTACCATGTGTAGTGAAAACTGAGAATATTCAATTTAGGAAATACTGGTACATAGAAATCCACACCAAAATGGATAACCCAGAGAAGGTGGAATATAAAAACACTGCTTACCAGAATGTGCAGTCTCATTTAAAAATTTTTAACTAGGGGCACCTGGGTGGCTCAGTTGGTTCAGTGTCTGACTCTTGATTTAGGCTCAGGTCATGACCTCAGGGTTGTGAGATGGAGCCCCGCATGGGGTTTGGTGCTCTGCAGGGAGTCTGCTTGAGATCCTCTCCCTCTGTCCTCCCTGCCCAAATAGATAAATCTTTAGTTAGAAATTTATCTTTTTATTCTGCTTTTCTACACATTGCCCAGAATCTCTATGACTTGCAAGGATCGAGTGTCCTTTTAAAACAATAACATCATATGGAGCTAGGAAAACTACCTAAAGGATAGAATTTAGAATTTATGAGCATGTTTCTGATTATCTTCATTTGAAGGGCAATATTACTAAATACCTTGTAATGATCATGGTAGACTACCTTAATAAAGAACCATCAATCGTCTGTGAAAATCTTGCTTAATAAGACTAGAAAATAACAATAATTCCTACTTTAAACTAAAGTAATTTTGTATCATTTTATGATACAAAATGGAATTTCCCAAGAATACAACTAAAATTAATGGTAACTTCTATTTGATTTTGTTCAATTTGTTCTTTGAGTTTATCACTATTTTGTAGAGTCCTGTCATGAAAAGAATCTATGTTCATGATATTTGAATGATCAAAACAGTGCACGTGTCTGCATTGATACCTATAGCATTAGTTGTGAGCATTTCATTATGTCTTATATTTTCTATTATACTATGTTTGAACAATTGCTTATTAGAATTTATACTACTTTATTTTCAATTACTTTCCTTCTATATATTCTTTATCTTACTGTCACAATGTTATATTGATGTGTTTTTTAAAATTATTTGTACAGGTTTATTATGGTATTTATGACTAATATTACAAAATAGAAAAAGGATGTTACAAAATATTTGTTATACAAAGGGAATGAAAAGTCTTACAGGGCAGGAAAGCACTACCTGTGGAAAGAGATTAAAAATCCTTACCTCTGTGGTGTTCCATAGGTATCACAGACTGATAGGCAGAGTAAGGAGGGATTACCTGTTATCTCAAATTCACAGTTATAGAGGACTCTTGATTCCCAGAAAGCATTTTTTCCCCCACTAGTGACATAGCAAGTTAAGATAGTGATAGGAGCGAACCATAAGAGACTATGGACTCTGAAAAACAACCTGAGGATTTTGAAGGGTCAGGGGTGGGAGGTTGGGGGAACAGGTGGTGGGTAATGGGGAGGGCACGTTTTGCATGGAGCACTGGGTGTTGTGCAAAAACAATGAATACTGTTACGCTGAAAAAATAAATAAAATGGAAAAAAAAAGATAGTGATAGGAATAGAAACTATCTCTTAAATTCAGAGTTTTCAACTTAAATAGAAATACACAAGCCATTATAGATCATTAACTTGTTTAATAGATGAGGTAAATCATAAACATTTTATAGATAAGGAACTGGGGCCGGAAAATATTGCCTAAATGGAGTGAAGTATAATTTACACTCCTGCCCAGGCTTTACAGTTAGATGTTTCACTACAGTAGGTCTTTATGCATTTATGCATTTTTTTCTTCTCTATATTATGTGCTGGTAATACCAAAAATACCCATGATTACTATGATAAGTCAAAGGCATAATAATTGTTATTATAGTTATTAACTTTAAAGATTTTGATTTACATTCACAAGTACATAATAAACTCTACCAGTTGCACATAAAACAAGTCGGAAATGATTTTTCAAACGTGTGATCAAGTTAAACACACATTTCTGTGTTCTGATCAAAGAACTGAAGTATCAAATAAAGACCAAACAAAAGTGGAAATCATGTGTTCATATATAAAGGGTAAAATACTTTTACATAATATTATCATTTCATTTGGATTTGATTTCTAAGACTCCCGTTTGTTTTCTAATGTTGTTATAGTTATTATGAATTGAACCAAATTAGATGCACCTGTTATTTATATCATGTTGCTGAATTAAAGCAATAGTAACATTTTTTTGTTCTTGAAGTGGCAGTGTTTTCCTTATTTCTTATTTTAAAAGGTAAAAGTCACTACACTTATAATTGAATAGTGGCAGTAGAAAGTAAGGAGAAGATTTATGTATTCTCAAGCAGAGGAAAACTATGAATAGAAAAATTTGGCTCAGTTCCATAATAGATTTCCAATTTTTTTTTAAAGATTTTATTTATTTATTTGACAGATAGAGATCACAAGTAGGCAGAGAGGCAGGCAGAGAGAGAGAGAGAGAGAGGAGGAAGCAGGCTCCCTGCAGAGCAGAGACCAACGTGGGGCTCGATCCCAGGACCCTGGGATCATGACCTGAGCTGAAGGGAGAGGCTTTAACCCACTGAGCCACCCAGGCGCCCCAATAGATTTCCAATTTTTACCTGATTAATTGTGAGATAATTCTAAATGGAAGTGATGAGTACTTCACCTTCTAAATTAGACCAGAAAATGCTGATGAAATCCATTATTCTCATTGTCAATATCAATGCAAATAAAGAAACAAAAGTTTTCTTTTCTCTATTGTGGAGTACATAGAGTGAATAAAAGTATTTTAAAATATTCTGTGAAGGTATACACACACACACACACACACACACACACATAAATAGAGTGAAATAATTTTCAGAATTATTAGTTTTTATTATATGCATTTGGAATCACCCAAAAGACTTTGGAGTCTTTTCAAACACATATAAAATGAGGATATTGAACTTTTTGTTCAAAAGAGTGAATTATTGGGGCGCCTGGGTGGCTCAGTGGGTTAAAGCCTCTGCCTTTGGCTCAGGTCATGATCCCAGCATCCTGGGATCGAGCCCCACATCGGGCTCTCTGCTCTAGGGAGCCTGCTTCCCCCCCCCCCTCCCCTGCCTGCTTCTCTGCCTACTTGTAATCTCTATCTGTCAAATAAATAAATAAAATCTTTAAAAAAGTGAATTATTTTATTTAAATACAATTGCACAGTTTTGTTTTGACTCAAAAATATCATTTATTGACTGCTTCCAAAAAGGAATTTATTTTGCCTGTTAGTAAAACAAATAAAAAACCTTGCTGCTAGTACAATAGCCCTGAATATTATATATATAAAACAAATATAAGACAGAGGAAGTTGGGGAGAATCAATTGGAAAAACTAGTGACCTCTGGACACAAGACCAATATGGTTTTGAATTTTCTAGCTTTTTTTCCCCCTTTATTTAACCTGAGGAGGTTCTGGAGAATCCAGTAATCTGGAAATGCCAATATAGACCAAAAAAGGCCCAACAGAAGCATTTTCTTTATAGCCAAGGGGCTGGGAAATAAGAAACTTAGCCAGATAGAAAATTGCTCCATTGCAAGCAAATACCAAAGCAAAACCATTGCAGGCTACCCAAACCATGGGTGGCTAAGTGGGGAATGTAGACTTCTATTCTTCCTAGGCAGAAGTTATTCTCCAACCTCCCATCCTCAAGAATAGTGTCGTAGAATACTGGATAGGGAGTCTGGACTTTCCCCTCCACCTGGAACTCCTCTCCCCGACATTCATGTCAGAGTAGGCTGCACTGGGGAGTACTAGCAAGGCATTCCTAACTCTCCAAGCTAGGAAGTATCAGTGGAGGAGCTAATGAGGAACTGAAAATAAAATTTCCACCCAACAATGATGAGGAGTTCCTCTTCCTCTAAGTGGCAGCTGAGTAGGAAACATGCTTCTATCCCCACTGGGCAGCAACTAGATGCTATTCCCTTTCCGTGCCTGAGCAGAGTTAGAGAAAGCCATCTTAAATAGAAAGTTTACATAAAATCCAGAGGCACATGTTATTATATCTACTTATCCGGGTTTCAAAAAGAAGAAATCACTCCTCATACTAGGAACCGGAAAGATCTAACTGAATATAGAAAGACAATTGATCATTACTGACATCAGGATGATAGATATGCTAGAATTATCTGACAAAGATATTTTTAAAAAATCAAAAATGCTTTGACCACCAATTATGAATGTGTTTGAAGTGAAAAAAAATACCCAGTCTCAGGGGAAAAAAAAATCTCAGCAAAGAGATAGGATACATAGAGTACATAATGGAGAACCAAATGAGAGTTTAAGAACTGAAAAATAAAACATTGATGAACAGCTCTATGGATGGGCTGAACAGGGGAACGGAAGGAACTAGAAACAATAACTAATTTGAAATAGACCACTGGATATTATCCAATCATAGCAACAAACAACAACAAACAAAACAAAACAAAACAAAACAGAGTCTCAGAGACTTGTGGGACTGTAGCTAAAGATCTCACAGATGAGTCAGTGAAGTGCTGGGAGGAGTGGAGGAAGTGAAGGGGACTGAATTATCACTAAAAATAACAGTGACTGAAATCATTATAAGTTTGGTAAAAGTCTTGAATTTACAGATTCAAGGCTGAACACATCCCAAACAAAAAATGCTATATATGAGGTACCTGGGTGGCTCATTCAGTTAAGTGGCTGCCTTCTGCTTAGGTCACGGATCCCAGGGTCCTGGGATTGAGCCCCGCATTGGGCTCCCTGCTCAGTGGAAAGCCTGCTTCTCCCTCTCCCTCTGCCTGGCGCTCTGCCTACTTGTGCTCTTTCTCTCTCTCTATCAAATAAATAAAGTCTTTAAAAAAATGCTATCTACAAGAAACTCACTTTATTTTTAATGGCTTAGCTAAGTTCAAAGTCAAAGAGGGAAAATTATATTACATGCAAACCTCCAAAAAACCAAACCAAAACAAACAAAAAACAAAAACAAAAAAAAAAAACAAAACAAAACAAAAACCGAGGAGTGGTCTTGTTAATATCAGATAAAGTAGACTTTGGAGCAAAGAAAATTATTATTATTAAAAGGAAAGAGATATTACAGTGTTGAAAAAGAGACAATTTCCCCATAGCAATCCTAAATGTGTTTGCACTGAGCAACACAATTTCAAAACACATGATGTAAAAACTAAGTGAGAAATAGACAAATCCACATTTACAGCTAGATGTCTCAATATCATCATAATAGTATCTAATCAACATTTTTGAACACTCCACCCTACAATAAAAAATGCACATTCTTTTGAGGTATTTATATCGCAAGAGAGACCATTCTGTGGGTCTTATAACCAATAATTTAAAATATTGATATCATACAGAATATGTTATCTGTCCACATGGATTCTAAAAAAAATCAATAAAAGATAACATGGAGATCTCCAAATATGCCAGAAATAACCACACACTTTTAAATAATGCATAGGTCAAAGATGAAATCTCAAAGCAAATTGCACATGTATGTATCTATCTATCTATAGAAAGACTGAATTTTTAAAAATCCAATATATCAAAATTTGTGGGTCATAGGTAAAATTGTGCTGAGAACTAAAAAAAATTAAGACTTTATTTGAGAGAGAGCACAAGCAGGGGGAGTGACAGGCTTTGGGAGAGGGAGAAGCAGAATCCCCATTGATCAAGGAGCCCAATGGGGGGCTTGATCCCAGGACCCTGGGATCATGACCTGAGCCAAAGGCCAACCTTTGAAGGACTGAGCCACTCAAGTATTCCTGGGAAGAACTTAGTACCACTAAATACATATATAAGAAAGGGAGAAAATCTCAGAATAGCTACCAATCTAAGCTTCTACTTTAAGAACCTAGAAAATGGAGAGGAACATAAATGCAAAGCAAGGAGAAGGAAAGAAATAGTAAAGTGCAGTAACCAATAAAGTAGAAAACAGAAAAATAATAGTAAAATCAATGAATCAAAAAAATTGGGAGAGAAAGATCAATAAACTTGGCAAACTTTTAGAAAGATTGACAAAAAAAAATAAAGGAAAAATAATATCCCATAAGATTACAAACAAAAGGATGCCCACTTTACTACTCTTATTCAATATAGTGATGGAAGTTTCAGTAAATGCAAAAAGTCAATAAATGAAAAGTAATAGATATGTATCAGATACATATAGTCATTACATATGGCACGAATGTGTAGAAAAATATAAGGAATCTGCAAAAACTTTCCTACAACTGATAAGTGAGTTCAGGCAGGTCAAATGATACCAAGATAAAAAATACAAAAATTAATTTTATTTCTATATACTAGTGATGACATAAACATAGAGGTACCAAAATTATAAAATAATACCATTTATACTTGTTCAAAAATAAAATATTTTGAGTTAAGTCCAATGATAGAAACATGTATGTAACTTGTATGCTAAAAACTACCAAATGCTGATGACCAATCAAACAAGATAGAAATAAATGAACAGTATGCAGTGTTGAAGGATGGGAAGACTCAACATAATAAAGTTGTCAATTTTTCCCAAATTGATATATAGATTTCACACCTCTTCTATCCAAATCTGAACAATAAGTTTTGGTGATATAGAGATTATTCTAAAATTTGTATGGAAAAGCAAAGAGACTAGAATAGTTTTTTTTTTTAATTGAAAAAGAAGAATAAAGTGAGAGGAAGCAGTTTATTTTACTTCAAGACTTATAAAATTATAGTAATCACGACCATAAGATATTAGAGATAAGTATGTAGATCAGTGGAACAGAATGAAGAATCCAGAAACAGACACACATAAATTTGTCTAGCTGATTTTTGCAGAGTGAGAAAAGAATTTTAATAGAGGAAGATAGCCATTTCAAGAAATGGTCTGGAGTTATGAATAGCCATGGCCTAATATGAATATATAAACCTTCAACTGAGCCTCACCTTAAAACAAACAAACAAACAAAAAACCTAAAAATCAGTGGCCCTAAATTAGAAAACTTGTAGAAAAAAATACAAAATCTTCTGAATCTAGAGTTTTTAGATGTGATAACAAAGCATAGTCCATTAAAGGAAAAATTAATCAATTGGACTTACTAAAAATTAAAAAAAAATCTGTATGTAAATCTTGTGAAGGGATGTAAACACAAACTCCAGTATTATAAAAAATATCTGCAAATCATATATCCAAGAAAGGATTAGTATCTAGAACATTTAACAATCTTTCAGAACTCAACATTTAAAATGAACTGTCCTACTAGCAAATGGGTAAAACACATGAACAGACATTTCTCTGAAGAGGATGGAGATACACACACACACACACACACACACACACACATACATGTAGCAAAGAAGGATGTGAAGAGATATTTAACATTAATAACCGCTAAGGAAATGTAACAGAAAACCACAGTGCACCTATCAGCTGTTAAAATAAGCAACGCCAACACCCAATGCTGACAAGAAGATGGAACAGCTGGATCACTGACACATTGCTAGTGGGAATGCAAAAGAGCGTAGTCACTGTAGAAAAGAGTCTGGCAATTTATTTGAAAACTAAACATGCAACTAATATACAATCCAGCAACTGAACTCCTGGACACTTATTCCAGAATCTGTTTATAGGAGCTTTATTTGTAATCATTGCTATAAACAGACAAGAACTATAAACAACTTTGCTGTCCTTCAAAAGGTGGATGGTTAAACAACCTGTAGTACAGCCATACCATCCAGTAATGAAAAAGAAAGAACTATTGATCTATATCATAATCTGGATCAATTTCTCCAGAATTATGCTGAGTGAAAAAAGCCAGTCCCAAAAGGTTACATACATACTGTATGATTCCATTTATATAATGTTCTTGAAAGGACAGTGTTATAGAAATGGAAAAGAGATTAGTGGTGTCCAGGATTATAAAGGAGTAAGGGTGAATCTATAAATGACAACGTGAAGGATCCTTGGGATGATGGAAATGTTCATCTGGACTGCATCAATGTCAGTGTCAATATCCTGGTTTTGATATTTTACTAGTTTCCCGAGACATTACCATTGAGGGAAACTGAGAGAAGAATGGATCAAATCTTTCTGTGCTATTTCTGACAACTGCATGTGAATCTACAGTTGTCTCAAAGTAAAATGTTTAATTAAAAATATAACATTTAATTATTTGTAATAAAATATTCTCTCTCATTTCCTCTCCCTGAAAATTTTGTATCAGTCTTAAAATCTGAGTTTCATTAATTTTAATTTCCTCACAGTTTTGAATTTTAACTATTTTTTCTTTTTGGTGGTTGTTAAATATTTTATTTCAATCAGTTTGATTTTTGTAGTTCCTTATTGTCAGGAACTGAGCTGAGATGGAAAGAGCTAAGGTGCCAGGTGTAGGAGTAGTAAATTACAACAACATGCCAGGAGTCTTCAAACATGTTCTCCCATAATTTAGCAGGAGGCTAAATTAAAGGACACACCGGCTCCCTCACTGTCCATTTTTCCCCCATGGAACTGCACCAGGCAAAGGACAGGAAGGTTAGCACAGACAAAGGGAAATTTTCATGGCCAAGAGGCATCTGATGGCCAGTGGGAAGTATGAAAGATGAGGGCTAAGATTAGAGAAGTACTCAACACTCACCAAGACAGTGGGAAAAAAATGTCTCCATGATTCCCGTTAGAACCCTCTGTAAGGAGGTCTCAGCAGAGTTCCCTGAGGAAGGAATGCAGATACACATTAGAGCATGGTTGGTTGGGGACCTTGAGTCCCTGGCTGCCACTCACTTCAGCGACTGTAGCACAAACTTGTGCACTGAGTCTGGTGTGGGGAAGGCACTTTTGCCCCTGAAACAGCCAAGTAAAGCCTTGGTAATTGTCTCTGTTCAGGCCTGAAAAATCACACATAGGACTTCAGCTCTTACTTAATTAGCCCATATAATCCTTTTTCTTCTTTTTTTTTTATCATATTGAATTCATATCATCACTGTTTTTATTAATTTGGTTAAACAGTTTCTGTGAGACCATGTATAGACACTTGTCATTTAATGTGGATGACTCTGGATCACTAAGAAATTGAAGAAAGACAAGATACAAAGCTTTCATGTTTTTGCTTCCCACTTTCTCTGGCCCTAGAGGAGTTGAAAGGCAGGATGTGAAAGCCACAGAGAACAAAAACAATTTCACTTCAAATGAAAACTTTCATTCAAGCTTTTAGATTTGGAAGCTTCAAGTTATGTGTAAATCATCCCATTTAAGCAAAAAACTTGTCAATTGTAAACTGTTCTAATTGATAAGGAATTTAACTTATTTTTAAAAAATCTAAAGTGACATATTCAAATTTGTTTTAAATTATTTCTTCTTAACCATCTGATAGTTGTGAATGTGAAAAAAAAAAAATTCTGTCCGTCAGCTTGTTTTCCAAGTCATCTATATGGCATTAATACTCATCACCACTAGAAATCCTCATACTGGCTTTGGTTACAAATATACCTAAAGTGACTCAGATGGTTATTTTCCCGTACAGGAATATGAACTCAACAGAAATTTTCTTACAGCTGACAATCCCTTTTGTAATCCTGATATTTTGATTAGTGTTTAGAATGTTTTTTAAAAGAATGAAAAGCAGAAAATGTCACACGTGATATCTCGGTACGGGATTCAGATTGTATATCAGATAAAGTGTAGCACATGCCAATAAAAGGGTTTTATTTATTTATTTTTTCTGTTGCTTGGTTTCTGGGTCATGGCAGATGATGCTCTAACAGAATAAATTCAGTGCTTTATATAGAATGCTTGAGAACAATTTCTAGTTTTTTGCATTTAATTCTTCAATAAATACCAGTCAACTGAAGTATAGTATCACAGATCAAAAAGTAGAGTGCAGAATTGACAAAAGGTAAATAAATCTGTCTATTCTCTCTTGTCTTCTCCTAAAATTATCCATTAATTCTATTTTAAATATAAACTTTAGGGGTTCCTGGGTAGCTCAGTGGATTAAAGCCTCTGCCTTTGGCTCAGGTGGTGATCCCAGGGTCCTGGGGTCAAGCCCCACATCGGGCTCTCTGCCCAGCAGGGAGCCTGCTTTCTCCTCTCTCTCTCTGCCCACCTCTCTGCCTACTTGTAATCTCTGTCTGTCAAATAAATACATAAAATCTTTAAAAACAAGCAAATAACTAAATAAATATAAACTTTAGTTGCTTATTTTTAGATTTAGTCTTATATTTAAGGAAGTTTAGGAAAAAAAAACATTAAGTTCCTTTATTTTCATTGGAAAACCTCAAAGACTGTCAATTTTAAAGAAGGCCTAACATATAATAAAATATTTATATAAATATCAAGCAATCACTTTTCTAAGACCTCTGAAAGCATTAGAAATAATGAAAGCTAAATTTAAAAACACTCAAACCTAGGTAATACTTAGTTTCTGTTTCACAGTATATTTCTTATCTTCTTTAAGAATACTCTGGACGGGGGCACTTGGGTGGCTTAGTGGGTTAAAGCCTCTGCCTTCGGCTCAGGTCATGATCCCAGGGTCCTGGGATCTAGCCCTGCATCGGGCTCTCTGCTCAGCAGGGAGCCTGCTTCCTCCTCTCTCTCTCTCTCTCTCTCTCTCTCTGCCTAATTGTGATCTCTGTCTATCAAATAAATAAATAAAATCTAAAAAAAAAAAAAAAAAAAAAAGAATACTCTGGGCGTCTCCAGAGGCCTGGATGGCTCAGTCAGTTAAAGTCTGCCTTTAATTCAGGTCATGATGTCAGGGTTCTGGTATTGAGTCCTGTATCTGACTCCTTGTTCATGGGGAACATACTTCTCCCTCTGCCTGCTGACCCTCCTGCTTGTGCATGCTCTCTCTCTCTCTCCCCCCCTCTTTCTTGCAACAAATAAATAAATAAAATCTTTAAAATATATATATTCCTGACATCTCATTCTCCCAATGTGAAACAGTAGCATTTTGGGGCCCAAACACAACATCATTGATACCCTATGAAGTGAAAATACTGAAATAATGAGTCTGGGTATTAATGTATTTGGACTTAAGGAACTAAAAATGTTAGGTGAGGACAAAAACAATAAATTTTTGAAGAAATATCCACGATATATTGAGAAAAGAAAATAATCAGATTGGTTTTAAGCACTATCAACAATGCCAATTTTCAACACAATACAGTGCAACCCTCCCAAAAGGTAGTGTTTTGCTTATCATAGACAAAATGTATATAGGATTAAAATAACAACGTTTGATGTAGCATAAATACAGCCTAGAGAATATATAAACTTGCAAAATATGTACAGTGTAAAAGGTGATCTCTTTATATAGAGTGACAGAAACTGACTATCCTGCAATGTGTTTATATTTGTATAATTCTATTTGTATGTTAATTCCTATAAACATAAATATTTTTATTTAATAGAAATGTGTGTGTGCACATGTGTCTGTGTGTGTGTATTTAACCTTCAAGTCAATGTGAGTTTTTTTTTTCCCCCTTTGGGAAATTTTTCTTTAATTTGAAAAGCACACTTTTGACAATGTACCTATATATCTCACCCTGTTTTTCTTTTTAAATACTAACAAAGGAATAATGGCTGCATCCTTGTTCTCTCTGTCTAAGATATCTGAATGTTTATCCAATTTAATTCTATTTTTTCATGGTATTATCTTAGGCATTAAAATTTAAAATCATAAACTAGCAATAAATCAATGAATTATGAAGAAGATGTGTATATTTAATGACTTACTATTGTATTAATAGGTTGGGCTTGTAAAAATTGAATACTTGCTCGTGGAATTAGAAATCATCTTGTTGGTTTATGTGTTCTATAATAGATGTTGTTATAGCCAGATTTTCATGCCCTTTTTTTATTATGATGTAGACAAAAAATAAGCTAATAATTTATTCAATATTATATTTAAACAATAAAACTCATGCAGTTGTTATAAAAGGTAGTTATTATACATTGCCCTTTTAGAGAAAATGCCTCCCAAAGTCACTATAATAAATATACATTTTCCCTTTTAGACCATGCAAAGGGACAATTTTTAATGAAATTTATGCTTCAGTGTATATTATTTTAATATACTAAGAGCCTTTAAAACAATCTTACTCCATAGAAAGGATGATTGAAAGTAACATGAGTATAAATGATTTTGTCTAAGAAAAAGAAATGAAATAAATGTTTATTGGAAAACATATGTGAATCTTGCTGCAAGTAAATGCTCTATTAAATAGTATTTTGTGACAGCTTAATTGAAATACTAATATCCAATCAAATGCATTATATTTACATTGAACAAGCTAAGTTTGGTTTATGTGATGAAACTATCACCACAATAAGAGTAGTGAACTTTATCTGTCAACTCTAGAAATTATTTTATGCTCTTTATAATCATTCCCATCTTCCTGCTTTTCTCCTTTCTAAGAACTGATTGGTTCTCTGTCACCAAAGATTAGCTGGTGTCTTAGACATCGTTATAAGTGGAATCAAACAAGATGTCCTTTTTGTCCTTTTTTTTTTTAAGGTCTGGCTTCTATACTCAACACAATTCTATTGAGATTCACCCATGTTGTTGAATGTTTCAGTAGTTGATTCATTTACAGTACAGAGTAGTACACCATTATATGGACACACCAAAAATTATTTTTTACATTTACCTGTTGATGGACATTTGAGTTGTTTTCAGCTTTGGTTATTACAATGAAGTTTTTAGGGACATTTACATATAAGACTTTGTGTGAGTATACACATTCTTTTCCCTTGAGTAAGAACCTAGAAGAATAATGTATCTATTAAATAGTAGATGTCTATTTAACTTTTTAAGAAACTGCCAAACTGAGCACCTGGGTGGCTCATTTGGCTAAGCCTCTCTCTTCAGCTCAGGTCATGATCCCAGGGTCCTGGGATTGAGTACCGCAACAGGCTTCCTATTCAGTGGAGAGCCTGCTTCTCCCTCTCCCTCTGTCTGCTGTTCTGCCTATTTGTGCTCTGTCTCTCTCTGTCAAATTAATAAATAAAATCTTTAAAAAAAGAAAAAAAAAGTCTGCCAAACTATTTTCCAAGTTTGTGGCAGTGTACCTTTTTTATTCTAGTATACGACTGTTTCAATTCTTCCACATCCTTGAAAATTCTAGGTGTCTTTGATGTTTAACTTTGTTTTATTTTAGTTTAGTTTAGTTATTTATTTTAGTAATCTCTACACCCAACATGGGGTTCAAACTACAACCCCAAGATCAAGAGCTACATGTTCCTCTGACAGAGCCAGCAGACAACTTGATTTTTGCTTTAGACATTTTAATAGCTATGCAAAGATATATCATTGTGTCTAATTTTGCATTTCCCTAATTACTAATGATGTTGAATGTCTTTTCATCAGATTATATGCCATCCACAGATCTTGGTAAAGGTCCATTCAAATATTTTGCTAAGTTTTAAAAGCTTTGTTTTCTCATGAATAAGTTTGGATAAAATATGCTGGTTAAAAAATGTTAATCAGATATATGGTTTGCAAATGTTTTCTCTCAGTTTATGGCTTGTTTTTAAATATATTAATAGTGTCCTATGAAAAGCATAACTTTTAAATTTTGATAAAGTTCACTTTTTTATGGAATGTTCTTTATTGTAAGTAAGAAATACATACAACCTAAGGTCACAACAATTTTCACTTATTCCAAGAAGTTTTACAGTTTTATTTTTAGGCTTTTCATGCATTTTAGTTTTTGTATAGGATGGAAGTTCATATTTTTTTAAGAATACTCAATTTTTCTTGAAATACTCTTTTTTCTCCACCAAACTACCTTTGCATTTTTTCAAAAATTATCTAAGACTGGTAAAACTGACCAAAGTCTGTGTTCTAGTTAACCATATTGGGTCAGTGTCAATTATGTAGTCATGACATTGTACTATAATTATGTAAGATGTCATTGTGGTAGTAGGTGCAGGGTACAAGTAACTAGCTACTTCTCTTGCAATTTCCTATAAGTCCACAACTATTTCAAAATAAAAAGTTTTAAAAAGCACCTTTTTCTCTCTCTCTGCGTATATATATATATATATATATATATACACATACATGTATATATATGAGATTTCTCTTTGCATGTGTGTATATGTATATATGTGTGTATGTGCACACACATATACATATATATACATGTATGTATATATGTGTGTACACATATATACATATATAATATACATGTGTGTATATATGTGTACACATATATACATATATAATGTACATGTATGTATATATATACATATACATATATACATATATATATTTCTGTATATGTCTAGATTCTCTACTTTATTCCATTGATGATTTTTTCCTCCCTTTATGCCAATACCACAAAATCTTGATTACTGCAGCTCTAGAAGAAATCTTGAAATTAGATACTGTTAACCTCCCAAATTTATTATTTTATAGGCATTTTTTTATTATTCTGAATCCCTTGCATTTCCATATGAATTCTAGAATCAGCTTTAAAATTTCCACAAAGGCATTTATTTCTTTGTGTAGCTTTCTATTAATTGGTACTAATATCCTGCATCCAACTTCTTTGGTTTGCTGAATTCTTAACTTTATCTTTTTAAAATATTATGATCCCTGGGTCTTCTTAGATTCTTTCTCTTGGTGCCATTTCTAAAACTCTTCCATTGCAAGAAGTTAATGCTTGGATTCACCTCATTTTTCATGATTCAGTGTCTTTTGTTGTTTAATGTCCATTGTCTTGAAAACCATTATTTTAGGGGTGTCTGAGTGGCTCAGTCGTTAAGCATCTGTCTTCTGCTCAGGTCATGACTCCAGGGTCCTGGGATCAAGCCCCACGTCGAGCCCCACATCAAGCTCTGCATCAGGTTCCTTGTTCGGTTGGAAGCTTGCTTCTCCCTTTTCCACTCCTCCTGCTCTGTTCCCTCTCTTGCTGTGTCTGTCTGTCAAAAAAATTAATAAAATCTTTAAAAAAATAAAAAAAAGAAAACCATTTTATATATTTTGTTTTATTATGTTTTTGTTTATTTAAAGCAAAGAAGAAACTGACACTTGTTTTTCCATCTTCAATGAAAGCAGTTCTGTTTTGTATTTTTTCTTTTAATTTAAAAAATTATATGATAAGGAAAAAAATGATAAGGAAACGTATTATTTCCGCAGCCATCTATCTTCTTACGAACTGGTTGCTTCAGCACCATCCCTGCAAGATGTGAAATACTTTGGCTGCCACTAAATTTATGAAAGGCAAAAGACCTAACCTGAACTAATTTGAAGAGAGCCAAAACCGTTATAAGACTAAATTTCTAAACTTTAAAGATAATGTAGAATGTCAAAGGGTGAAACTCCAAACTGTGTGAAGCAGTGGCTTTAGCCATCTAAGCAGCATGGTATCCTGAAGATTGTCTTGTCATGCTGGAAGGTCAGGTTTAGAAGGCTCACTAGAGAGGTTTCTCCCCACAGAGAAGGAAAGAAAGAGTGGCAGAAGTTTTCTTCACACTGTGAAGGTGACTTTGTTCTCAGTGTGAGAGCAGGGTGGTCACAGCTCTGTAGACTGAACTTGTTGTAAGCCTATCTATAATGCCTGTGCAGGAAGCAGAAAGGTGAGTTTGGCTCTCGCCTTTTTTCTCCCCCTCATGACCTCATATCACGAGTCTAGTGCTAACCAAAAGAAAAGAAAGAAGGGCAAGGGACACCGAAAACCTTCCCAACATTGGTATATAATTTTCACATAAGGAAAACAAAACCATGAAACAACACAAAGCAGTAACATATAATGGAAGGGTAAAGGAAAGGAAATAGAATGCAAGCACAAAAGAGTTTTGAAAAGGGCCCATATTTTTAAGAGTTTATCATGTTGGAGCCAATTTCTCTGGGTTATTGCCTCTAAAACATGTTAACGTCCATGTCTATGATTTTTTTTTGTTAGTTTCATAGTTCAGATATTGTAAATATAATATATTGTGAAGTACTATTAGTACTATACCAATCAGTATTTGTGCAACCCATGTATTTGCTGAATAGCATTTGCTGGCTTTTTTTTTTTTTTTCTTTTATAGTCTCTTGAACATTGATCTTTAAAATGGGTTTGATAATTATCTTTCCCTTTACTTCACAGATTATGTGTCTCTATATATATGTATATATATATACACATATACATATATATATATACATGTATATATATACACATATATATAGAGACACATAATACACACACATAAGTGTGTTGGATGTATTGAAATCCATTTGAGATATGCTGACATCTTTCACTTTTTTCATATTCCACCCATTAACTACTTGGCTTCAAATTGGTGACAAGTTTTATTGTTTAAAAACTTTTGATAGTAACCTTGCTGACTTTCTTCCTTTCCTTAAGCTTGTCTTATCTATTTTAACTTTTGGTCTGTACAGAAATTAGTTTAACTTCCTTGCTGTTATTGATCACAAGTTTGTTTTCAGTGAGTAGGGTGACATTTACATGTAGCCATGTTGGAATCACATTGGAAGCTGTTTGGGGACCACTCTGTGAAACTTTTTAATACTGTTAACTATGGTATCTTGAATTTATACTAGTAGCATTGTCTCCTGTTACTAGAATTTCTTTTTCTTTTTCCTTTTTATTTTAGGATTTTATTTATTTATTTGAGAGAGAGAGAGAGCACAGAGGGAGAGGGAGAATCAGACTCTCTCCCCTGAGCAGAGAGACCAATGTGGGACTTCATCTGAGGACCCTGAGATCATGACCTGAGATGAAAGCAGAAGCTTAACCAACCACCTAGGCACCCCTAAAATTTATTTTTCTTCTAGTTATCTGGTAACTATACTCCTAAGTGTTCCACTTGAAAGTGATTTTTTAAATATATTTTAACCAGTTAATTTTATCTAGTCACTGAAATTATATGCCAGTATGTCAGACACATGATCCAAAATTTATATAACAAACAGAAATCTTGGTCAAAATGTATTTAACTGATAAAATATTTATTTGAAAAGCCTACAAAATGAGCCTTGAGAATTCATAGTCTGATGTATAATGTGCTTTTTTTTTTGACCTGTGTTTGAAATGATTTTAATTATGTTTATACACATAGTAGTTACCAGATCAGTTGAGGTTTTTCCTCCTTTATGTATAATACCAATGATAATAATAATAACCATAATAATAATATAAGGATGCTGTTATGATTTTGTCAAATTAACATTTGTGAAGTAGAACACAGAGTAATGGATGGTGAGCCACACAGTTCAACAACAAACCACAAGATAAATTGAAAGATAAATTTATGGGTCACCTGGGTGGCTCAGTCAGTTAAGCAACCATGGTCTTGTGTTGTTAATCCTGGGTCCTGGGATCGAGTCCTGCCTCAGGACTCTCTCCTCTCAGAGGGGAGACAGCTTTTCCCTCTCTCTGCCGCTCCCCCTGCTTGTGCGCGCTCTCTCTCTCTTTCTGACAAATAAGTAAAATCTTAAAAAAAACAAAAACAAAAACAAAAAAACCCCACAGAAATTTATTACAGTTTATTGGGCCTGTAGAAAGTAAATGGCATGCCCTGAAGGGCTGCATGAGAAAGTCAAGGGTGCAGAAACAGGCCTTGGGGCACATGCCTTTATTAATGTCTGTGGATAGAGTGCATTGGGGTTCCCAGAATAGAATGGTCAATTCAAACCAAAAGTGTGAAGTTTTGGTAAGTGCTCCTGCGGTCTTTCTTATCTAAGGGTCACATAAGGCATACAGGCACTGGAAGGTAAGGAAGACAGTTGATCATAAGAACTACTGAGGAGTCCCATGAGGTACTTATATTTACTTGTGACTCTGTGGCCACTATCTAGGGCATGTATTTGCATAAGAGGCTGGGGCTAGTTAAAGATCCCTGAAGGCCAATTGGGCAAACCAAATGGATAACAGGGTAGCAATACTAGAGAGCTGCTTGGCTAAACATTTACTAGATGTGCAAATAGGATTTTAAGAAAACAATAAGATAAAGGAGAGATTGAAGGCTTTGTCATCACCTGGTTTCTAATTTCATCTGTGATAACCTGTATGACCTCTCATGGGTCTCATTAAGAGATTTCTGAGGTTCTACATAATTGTGTTCAAAGTGCCTATCATAAAATCATAAGGCAATGGGATTTTTATGATATTTTATGTAAAAGTATGACATAGTATAAGACTCTATCTCTCTCCAGTTGATGTGCTTTCCCTCCAGATCAAATAGTGTAGAAAAGCTAAGTTTTCCCTGAGGTAACCTAGTCAATTTATGTTATCAATCCAAGCTAAATGCCAGTGGCACCCAAAACAGCATGAAAGCCTTTAAATGAACCAAGGACATGGCTACATTCTACCAGTTTGGATCAATATTAAAATTAACTTTTTGACCAGTTAATATGTTTTCACAATTGGTTAGAGAAGCCAATCTTTTTTCTGTTGTTTAATCCTTGTTAGTTTAAGTCACTGATGAATTCATTTTGATTCTTTGAGAAATGTAAAATAATTACTTAGCAAATAGGAGATTTAATTTGGACTTTGTGAACTTAAAATTTATCTACAACGTGAAAAGTATGATTCTATAATATAGCACCTTTTATATTAACTTATATTAATATATTATATTAACTATATTAACTTATATTAACATATTATTTAATATTAAAGTTAATATTAATTAAATATCAATTTAATTAATTTAATCTTAAAGTTAATATTAAATATTAACTTATACCATCTGAAAGTACTGCTATTTGATCATTTTTGATAAGGATCAAAATGTTAATTTCATGTTCACCTAAATATAATAAAAGATGATTTTTCTAGAAAGGGTTCATGACATATAGCTTATTGTAAAAGGAACACTAGGTCATGAAAAATTTCAGAAGGGATATCACTTTCAGAATCATGGAAAACAAACATAATTTTTCCCTAGTTCCGTTTGAAGAAGTAATATTCTGGTGTATCAGACACAATATGGAATATTTGGTTTTGTTACCTTGCTTTGTAAATTAGCATTATTTAAATATGGGTATATATATATATATATATATATATATATATATATATATATTATATATTTTTTTAATACCTTTCCTGGAAAGATCTTGACACTCAATGGCATAACATCTCCAGGTTTCAGCCTGTCAGACAGTCACATTGGCACTGTCAGGAAAAAGGCTAATGAGTCTGAGATGGTCCTAAAATAAGGACTAAAACATTTGGGAGGCCTGGCAGATAGCATTAAATAAATGGGAAATATTCAGCGCTAGAGCAGTTGATTAGGAAAGAGGGCAAATTTTACTTGCAAATAGGACATAGTTGGCAGGTTAACCTGAGCAGGTCTCAGTGCTATTGAAATCTCATAATGGTGCTTTGTGAATGCTTGCTCTTAAGCTTTGACATTTTATAATTAAGTTACTTGGTGTATTGTTTCTTTTTTAGGTGATGGGCTGTATAAGGAGGAAAAAGCCTTTAAAAACTACTAAAATGTTTTTAGTCCATAAAGTTACAGTTATCGTTAGCCTAAAGTGAAATCAGCAAATAACCTTTTGATTTTCTCCTTTCAAGTCAGTACCGTGTCTGTGAAGTTGAAGTTGCCTTTTTTCCTTTCTTTTTTTTTTTAATTTCCTTTTTCTTTCCTTCTTCTTCTTCTTTTTTTTTTTTATTTTAACAGTCTGGAAAATGGTAGTTTGAAAAATGATTACCCTATTGGATTACCCTAATGATTAAATGAATACATAAATTGATTAAATAAAATGATTACCCTAATGGAAATCCCTATTCAATTTTGCCTAAATATCAGAGCTTGAATGGAATTGCAGTGGGTTGCACTAAACCATTTTTGTTGTGACCTTATATTGTGAAATTTTAACTGCCAGACAAAATGCTGTATGTATTTGTGGAAAAATAAATGTCTCTGGATTACTGGAAGAAAACTTCTTATCCTCATAGCTTATATAAAACTGACTAAAATTTGAGGAAAAATATTCAATATTTATTTTCTTATATAAATGAGAGTTCCAAGTTCTTTCCTATAAGAAAAATTATATAATAATTAAGAAAAAAATCAATTTAAAAATTCATATTTTCTTATAATATATAATTAAATTGGGATATGACATTATTTTAGGATTTCTTTTGATATGTTATGAGTAAAGTAACTCGGAAATAACTTGTGTCAGTTCCACACCTGTAATTATGTGGAATTATGTTAATTAGACTAACTAAAATGTGATGAACATTAATGATTAATGATAAGAAAAGAAAGATCATAAAAGTCTAATAGAATTCAAAACTGATCTAGATTGAATATTTTTACACCAAATGAAAGGAGTTATGCCAATAAATGGAAAAATTAAATGCTAATAAAAACAGCAATAAGGATAAGTATAATGATTAGAATTTAGACTTCTACTGAAAATTTCAAGCCATTGATGTCTATCAGAGAAGATGAACTAATAAAAATATACTACAGCATATTGTCCTTTAACTATTCACTGCACAGTTTTCAAGATGTATATATACCCATTTCTCATTTGTTTCTTATGAGAACTCTGTGACAATGCTAACTAAACTGGAAACTGATTTGAGTGATAAAACTGGGATTATGAGTCAGATGTTCTTCTACATTAGTAATAGAGAATCAACTAACATAGAAGATACTAATATCATTTCTGTGTAATAATGATATAGACAAGGTGCTAGTCCAGCTATAATTATAAGATCTAATCCAGAATTTGATCCTCTCCCTTTTCAATGGTTAAATTCCTATCATCTCTCTAGAAAATAGGAGAGTTATCTAAATTTTAGGCTTCGGCTTCTTCTCTGGGACCCTCTGTTTCTTCAGAATAGCCACTCACTTTGTCATTTCTCCTCCCGATCACTTCAGTTTTCCTAACTGCTACTTACTGATGTATACATTTATAAATTTATATTTATTGATTTATTTATTGCTGATATATTTGTTGATTTATTTAATATTTGTATATTTATAGATATATATCTATACTTAGGGTATTTATACTTCTATATTTGTAGTTATGTATATCTATATCTCAGATATGTCACACAAATACATGACTAAGATGAGGAGAATTAAGCTTTTTACTGGAAAGAAAATTACTTAAAAGTTGAAACACAGGTTTACTGCTCTTGAAAACTTAGAGTAATTTTCTGGGGGCAAGGAGTGACTAATGCTTTGCTTCTTTGTCTAGATGAAAGTATTTCCTTTTTATAAATTTTTTCCCTACATCTCAATCTCTGTTACCATTTATTAACAAGTGAAAGGTAAGAATTTCTTGTGTGATTTTTATGTCCAAATGAGAGAACTAAATGATTAAAAACATTTAGCCATATGAAACATGAATCATTTGATGGAATTGCTTGGATATGAAATCTTCATATTCTTAAGCAAAAATGAAAAAAAATACATTAAATTTATATATATTGCTGTTTATTAGATACTCAGATGACAAGTTCCTTTATTATCTGTTATCTATAATTTCTGAAGGAGTAAATATAAAATTATCTTCTTTCTTAATTTTAGAGTCTAAATAAGACTCTTCAACTTGACAAAAATTATGTAATAATCATATGTGAAGGAAATGTAAAATAAAATCCTTGAACAGTATCCTGTTTATAACCACACATTTACATGTAAGTTGACAATGGAAAAGGTACAGATTTTCCTTTTTTAATGATCAGTGCTAAGATTATCATTCCTAGAGTCTTATTTAATATGTAAATTAAATGTTTTTTATGTCATGTAAAATTAGTTTAGATTTATCTGTAAAGCTATAAATTCTCTTTCTAGATGAGAAAATATTTTTAAAATATATAAAGTATCACAAAATGAGAAAAAATGGATATTAGCAAATCTGCCAAATACAGATCAATCAGCTAATTAACATTGATTCTTCCTCAATTACGTAGAAGTCATTATTGCAAATACTACATTTATTAGACAATGTATAAATTTAGAGAAGCCCAGATTAGTTTTCTTACAAAGATAACAAACTAGTTTTTTTTTAACTGACAGGATTTAAAGACATGTGGAAAGGTGATTACATACAAACTGCTTTGTGAATAAGAATGCTGTGTCAAAGAAAGAAAAAACAAACAAACAAAAAACAAACACACACAAGTACAGAAGGTTCATAGACTAAACTTGTAATCTGAACAGTAGTGAAGAACGCAGTGTATTACTAATAATGAAGAACTCCTGGACGACTTGAGCTTGGAATTGATTTTGAAGGAAGGGCTGGCCAGTTCATCTTCTAACTTTGCCACAAAGTTTCACATGAGTAAAAGTCTGACGCACTAATGAAAAAACGGTTGAAGATAGATGCATTTCTTTTCATATAATGAGAAACCAAAGGGAAAGTTAGAATGCTCCTATAAATATGCTTTAAATCTGTGATCTTAATGTGACATAGAAGTTATTTCTAGGCATTTAAAATGCTTTTAGCATCTACTGCATATTTTCAAAATCAATTATAGGAAAAGATGAATTTTATTTTATTTATTTTTTTTAAAGATTTTATTTATTTGATATATATAGAGAGATCACAAGTAGATAGAGAGGCAAGTAGAGAGAGAGGGAGAAGCAGGCTCCCTGCTGAGCAGAGAGCCCGATGTGGGGCTCGATCCCAGGACCCTGAGATCATGGCCTGAGCCGAAGGCAGAGGCTTAACCCACTGAGCCACCCAGGCGCCACAGGAAAAGATGAGTTTTAAAAAGTCCTCCTAAATACATGTATAATAACATCAAATAGAAATCTTGCTAGAGCTTGGTGTTTCTAGGTATAATTAAGTGAAAAACTATTGAGGCACATGATATCCAAGTATGTACTGTTCTAAATACCAACATAAATAGAACATGAACAGTGAATATAAGCAATATTCCAACTGAAGCTGTGAAATACTCACTGACTTCTAGGAAGCAGAATTTAGTCTGCAAACTTTTCCAGGGGAGTGACTTAGAAGAATGACGGTGTTCTTGATAGACTGCCTATATACATGGCTATAAATACAGGACAAGACAACACTCATAAACAGGAAATGTAAGTTATCAGACCACACACTTCCATCTTCATCCATATGAATGTGCTGAAGTGAAATAAATGGTAATTTTAACCATGTAGGACTATTAAAAGCACATATATTCCTTAATTGATTCTCCTTATGAGATAGATAACATTTTAAAAAGATCATTGATTCATACTACTGTGAAAGTATTTTTGAAAGAAAAACACAATTCCAGAAGGAGTTTAATTTTTCAAAATTCTGATATAGAAATGTCTAATTTCTCTGAAATACTAAACAGTAATATATATAATCATAGCATTGCCAAATTAATTTCAATATTTACATATGAATCATTTTCATTAGAATATCAGTTTAAAAATTTTTTTTATATCAAATAGAACAGAAAAAAAATCAGCATCAAAAATTTCCTGACTTTTGTCTCCAAACATGCCTTTTGTTTTTGAATTTCTTTTTTAATGTAAATTCAATATTCAATTAGCCAACATATAGTACATCATTAGTTTCAGATGTAGAATTCAGTAATTCTTCAGTTGCATATAACACCCAGTGCTCATCACATCACCTGCCCTACTCAAAGACTGTTCCAGTTACCCCTTCTACCCTCCCAACTCCCCTCCAGCAACCCTCAGTTTCTTTCCTGTAGTTAAGAGTTTCTCAGTTGTTCTCCCTCTCTGATTTCTTCCCATTCTGTTTTTAACTCCCTTCCCCTATTATCCTCTGCACTGTTTCTTATAGTCCTCATATGATTGAAACCATATGATAATTGCTTTTCTCTGATTGACTTATTTTGCTCAGCATAATATCCTCTAGGTCCATCCATGTTGATGTAAATGGTAAGATTTCATCCTTTCTGATGGTTGTGTAATATTATACCCAAACACACATGCACACACATACAACACATCTTTATCCATTCATCCGTCAATGAACATCTTGGCTTTTTCCATATGTTGGCTATTGTGGACATTGTACGTATCCCTTTGGATGACTACATTTGTATCTGTGGGATAATATCTAGTAGTAGATTTGCTAGGTCATAGGGTAGCTCTATTTTTACTTCTTGAGGAACCTCCATACTGTTTTCCAGAGTGACTGTACAAGCTTGCATTCCTACCAACAGTGTAAGAGGATTCCCCTTTCTCCACATTCTCACCAACAATTTTTGTTTCTTAACTTGCTAATTTTAGCTATCCTGACTGGTGTGAAGTGGTATCTCTTTGTGGTTTTGATTTGTATTTCCCCAATGCTGATTGATGAATACTTTTTCATGTGTTTGTTGGTCATTTGTATGTCTCCTTTGGAGAAGTGTCTGTTCATGTCTTCTGCCTGTTTCTCAACTGGAGTATTTGTTGTTTGGGTATTGAGTTTGATAATTTATTTATAGATTGTGGATAAAGCCCTTTATTTGATAAAGACATTTGCAAATATCTTCTCCCATTCTGTAGGGAGAAATTTAGTTTTGTTGACTGTTTCCTTTGCTATGCAGAAGATTTTGATCTTGATGAAGTCTCAATAGTTAATTTTTGCTTTTGTTTCCCTTGCCTTTGGAGACATGTCTAGCAAGAAGTTGCTGTAGCCAAGGTCAAATAAGTTGCTGCCTGTGTTCTCCTCTAGGATTTTCATGGATTCCTATGTCACATTTAGCTCTTTCATCCATTTTGAGTATATCTTTGTGTATGGAGTAAGAAAAAGGTCCAGTTTCATTCTCCTACATGTGACTGTCCAATTTTTCCAAGACCATTTGTTGAAGAGACTATTTTTCTCCATTGGATATTTTTTCCTGCTTTATTGAAGATTAGTTGACCATAGAGTTGAGGGTTCATTTCTCTATTCTGTTCTCTTGATCTATATGTCTGTTTTCATACCAGTCCCATACTATCTTGATGATTACAGTTTTGTAATATAGCTTGAAGTCTGGCACCAAGTGTGTCTTTTCTAACTCCTTCCAAATTTTGGTAAATCATGGCAATTTTGTGGCATATGATGTAAACATGAATTTCTTTCATACCTCAATGTAATATTGATCTTAACATGTATAGGTCAATTTCATATAAACTAGATATTCTATAAATATCTTTATAAATATAGATTTCATTTCAGAGGGCCCCCTAATGTATTGCAGGCCAATTAAGAAAAACATTATGTAATGATTTGCAAATATCTTTAAGTTATATCAATGTTAGTACAATGCATATCTTTGGAAACTATGTTATAACAAAACACATCAATAGAACATGATATTCATTAATTAAAACCATTCAGCATTTGAATACATAATGTCATTGAGTGGAATATAACACCTTATATTTTGGCTTTGTCACCATAAATCTGAGCAATATTATTTGAAAACAAACACTGTTTTTGTACATAATTGCTTAGTCAATAAAAGCATTAGATGATAAACTCCACTATGATATAAGATACTGTAATTTGAATCAATTTGAATACTTTCTTACATTTTTTTTTTAAGTTTGTCACACATATTGAAACCCAGGAAAGTGAAGTGACTTGCCAAAGATACAAAACATGAAGGTTGCTTATATTTTTCCATGTTCTCCATCTTTGAGTTATGAACAAATCAATTTCTTTAGAGGCTGTAGGATAAACAGTGATTTGTCCAAAATTCCAGAGACACATACATTTTTTTGCTTGAATTTTTGACTTTTTCATTCATCACCTATTTATTGTGCACTAAATTTTCCAAAGGCTAATGGCTTAACTAGAGATACAAAGAACACTTTGTTATTATACTTAGTTTCCATAAATAGAATGACAATGATGCAATATAATTTGTGTTGTGATGATAGTGTTCTGAAAATTTCAAGGAGTTTTCTCTAATCCAGACTAAAAAATGAAATGAAGAAACATTCCTTATGATATCAATATTTGTGGGTACATGTTTTCCTTAAGCCATCATGTTCCCTAAGACATTATTTTTTTTTTTTTTTTTTATGGATCACATCTAAAATCCTCCAAAATGTACCTCTGTTAGAAGATGTGTATAATGAGTTAAGAACTACTCATCTTCTGAGCATTGAAGTTACTACCTCACTGATCTCTACCCACGTAGTCTACATTTCCTGCTAGTAAAACAAAAGCACTTTTCCTTCTCCTTAAGGGCACACTTTCTTCCTGAACTCTGGACTTCACACTGGCTTAGGTAAAGATTTCTCTTCTGGAAATATGTATAACCTGCTTCACCTTCTATTGCTAATGAAAAATTCTCACATACATGGAAACATATCACACACCTGCTCAGCTTGAAAAAACAAACAAACAAACAAAAACAAACAATAAACAACAAACTTAGAAACTTTTTTGATCTCACCCTTGCTTTTTCCTTGCTCTCCATTTATGGCACAATTCCATAACACAGTTAATATTATTCTTAATCACCCCCTCACCCAACCTTAATCCACTTCAGTTGGGCCTTTCCCCCCTATTACTCTACTTACACACCAACAGTCTCCTTTTGTGAAGCCCAATACTCAAGTTTTGTTCTGATTTTATTTAACCTCTCTACTCATTTGGCTGTTGACCACTTTCCCTAGATTTCCATGTAATCACATCTTTATTTTTTTCTCCCCCTTCTCTTGGCTCTCTTGCTATCATCTCCACTGTTATTCAGATACTCCCACCACTTTCAATACCACCCACATATAGAGGACTACTGTATCTTTATTTCCAACTCTCTATTTCCTTTTGAGCTCACTTTAGTAGCTCCACTTGGAAGTCTTATCAAACATCTTCAACACAGAATATTAGTCCCTCCTCTCCTACATCCTATAACATGCTCTTTCTCCAGTCTTCCCCTTCTACGTTTATGAAACTTTCTTCCCCTAGATACTCAAAGAATGTTGGGGATCTTAGATGTACCAGATAAAATTTAGAATACCTAGATGAAAATGGAATTTCAGATAAATAGCAAATAATATGTTGATATGCAAATGTCCCAAATATTGCACTGGACATAGTTACAGTAAAAGTATTATTTTTAGCCCTCTATTTTAACTTGCTATATCTTCCAACTCTTGTTGGGGTCTTATTTGTCTCTACAACAAATGCTAATATCTCTAAATTTTATCTAGAATCTCATAGTTTCTGATCAGCTCTGCCATGAAATAGCCCAGAAGAAACTGAGAGCTTATAGCTATCGCTTCCTCTTGGGCTTACAACAAATTCCAAACACCAGACAAAAGCCTTAAATGCCTCACCTGATTTGATTTCTGACTACCTCTCCAATGTCACTTCCTTTCATTCGTCTCTCTTCATGAAATTCCAGTCAAATCTGTCTTGTATCTGTGCCTTAAATATACTTTACATTAATCTACCTCAAGGCCTTTGAATTTACAATTCTTTCTTCTGGAATGATTTTCACTTACTATCTTTTGTCATTTAAGTTTCAAATCTGTTAGACAGCAGTTATTTGCTATATAAATTAGTTCTAATCTTACAACTCCAAAATTAATATCACTCTTATTTTCTCCAATTGCCACAATTTTGTTTATGTTTCTTTTATTCTCTATATTATCTTGGTAGAAAATTTACCTCCTGTGTTCCATGCTTTATTTATTCCATGTATCCCTATATTCCCAGAGCATAGATGGTCACTGGTATTTATTAGGTGTGCAATTAATATTTACCAAAGAAGTAGTTTCCAAAAAGGAGTAGTTTGGTTCATCTAGTGTACTGATATCCTTATCAGCAAAATATATTTAGATATTGATAACAGAATCTTTAATGAGCATTACAATAATATTAAAATGTCTTTTATTGCAATTTATCAGATATAATTTTTTAACCTTATTTAGTGATGGAAAATATAAGTGTTTTCCCTATTTAATCACAATGATACACAGGCAGTAGCTTTATAATGTAAATCTCAAAACTAAGTATTCTTATATAGTGAATTTATTTCAACAGTAGTGATTTTGAGAAATATTGCATATGTTTTAAAGAAAAAAAGTTATCCCTTTTCAAATTCTTTTTTTTAATAGTAACAGATAAGAAAATATTAGAAATATATCCTCAAAATTTAAAGCAAAATGCTAAAATGAAGAAAAACTGTGTTGCACATTAATGAGCCAGTCTGGTATATTTATAAAATTTTATTTTAACCAAATGATACTTTATCTGATACTAATTTAATATAATTCAATATTTTCTATAAAATTAAAAAGAATTGATACTTCCATGTGAAAGATTTTTCAAAACCCAAGTGTGAATATGTGGATTTTAAATGACAACTGTAATCCAAAGACTGAAATATTGAGTGGAAAGGTTGAATGTTTTTTTCATAATCATCTCTTCCTCTGTCTTTCACATCACCCCATAACAAGAAGGCATATAGAAAACTTTGAAAGAAAAAAAAAAACTTGTGAAACTTTTTCCCCCTCACATTCTTCTATTCCTTAATTAGAAAGCTGACTGACAGTATCAATCCTTCGTCAAATCTTTATAGAGGCACACACACTCTGGCTACTGGATTATAGGACTCTTCTGATTTTCTTCAAGTTTTGGATTGGTCAAGAGATAATTTTATTTCAGATTGAAAAATTAAACCAATGCAATGACTGAAAATGATCAGAAAATATTACTTCAGTAAATTATATGTGTCATCTGGAGAAGATATAATTGGGAAACTTTTATACATATATGCACCAGGAATTGGTAGCTCATTTTTATTTTTACATGTTATCCTTCAAGAAAAGTCATTAGCATACTTGAAACAATAACATTTCATCATGGGGAAGGCTTTTCAGTGTAGAAATTGGCAGTTTAATGGGCAGCCCTGAGGCAGACCCACCACACAGACAGGAACACAATACTTGCAACATATCCATTAAATAATGCTTTTTAAAGAAACTATTTATATAGAGAGATTTGAGACCCATAGAGGAGAATATGAATGCATATACAGAGGCTAACTATGGAATCCAAATGCAAAATTTCTGAAAAGAATCTAAAAGTGTTTTCAGAAAGTCTCTATAGCCTGAGGCATGGTTGAAGATAATTTATGATTTACTATGTGGTATCTATCGTTCGCCTCCTTTTGCTAAACACTAATATCTGAATATTTTTATAAGGTGTTTGAAACATTTAATATTGTTGAGAATACCCAATAATTTTAAATTCTCAAAGTATTTCTAAAAAATATATTTTAATTTATTTTAAAATGACATAATTTGGTGAAAATGCATAGAGTCACACATAGAATAATTGGATAATAATTGACAAAATAACATTTTTATTTCTTCTAGACCTATGGAAGATCCAGTTTGAATTGAGTTCCTGATCACAAAGTTTATATTTTTTTTATAATGTAGTAAAATCACAAACATCTCTTTTGAAATTCTTCAATGGATTTGTCTATATAAGCTCTTTAAAAAGATTTTAAAAATATAAAGAATATTTTTCCTTTACTCTATTATTTTATTTGTCCTGATATGCAAAAATGTGAAATAATTTACCTGTAAATTAACTAACATTGCTCCTTTATGCGTGAGATCAGAATCTAACTCTCTTAAATAAAAAAATCTTCTCTTCAACTAAGCAATTCACTTTATAATTAACTCTCAAAAACTTGTAAGACATAGCTATCTAATATTAATTTTCATTTAATATTTATTACATTGTAATAAAATAAAATGTGATTTTAAATATTCTAATTATTCATAATTATAAAATATATAATCACAGAATAATACAATGATAACTGAACAATATATACCTATTAAAATAATATGAAAAGGCAAAGGCAATTGGTACATTATTACATAGTATAAAATATATAATTACAGTATAATACAATGATAACTGAACAATATATACATATTAATATGAAAAGGTAAAGGCAATTTGTACATTATTACATAGTACATTATTAAATTGTATTTTTGTACATTTTGTACATTAAAATTGTACATTATTATATAATGCATAGTACATTATTAAATGAAAAGAAGAAACTACAAAATTTCATATAGCATAATATATGTGAGTGAATGTGTCTGTATATATGTATATATAAATATATAAAATATATAATATATGTACTTTATGAAATATATATAACATGTTGTATGTGTAAAATGTATGAAATTATACTTAATATTATTGAACATTATTAAGCACATCTGACAAAACGGACCCATCTGTACACATCACATACACACAAGTATGTGCATGTATATGCATTTTTAGAAAAGATATTTTAAAATCTTAAATATAGGGTCTTATAGTTGAGCAATTAAAATTTTCTTCTTGAAATTCTTTTCAAAATATCTATTAAATTAGAGTGTATGAGAAATGCCATTGATTTTGAAAGAGTAAGGTTATTACATTTTCTGTGTAATTTTCTCTTCAAAAGTGTTTAGGCTTTTCTGTGTTTTAGCACTAGATATCATCTCTGGCTAAGTTTGACATAACATAAACAATAAATAAGTAAAAAGAAAGGGAAAAAAAGACAATTTTGGACAATTAGAAGTAGCTCATAGAATTCAAAAACAATTCTTGAACAGAGAGGCTCAGGAAAGGGACTACATGTGGCAGGAAATGGCTCCAGGAATCGTCCATATTAATGAAACAAGCCTATCATTTTCCAGCCATAGGTAACATAGTTCAAGATCCAAATTCTCAGGATTGAGTGATGCTGATTGTTCTTGCCTCTGTTCTGTGCCCATGATTTTGTCATAGTGAGAAGGATAGCTTGACTGGCCGTCTAGATAGCTATGTTTAAGGAAGCCTCTAGTACAATGGTACCTAAAGGAATATTGTGGTACAGATAGCACAAAAATGGTAAAGGTATTTCCCTGATGCCGAGTGACGTGGAGCACTTTTTCATGTGTCTGTTGGCCATCTGGATGTCTTCTTTGTAGAAATGTCTGTTCATGTCCTCTGCCCATTTCTTGATTGGATTGTTTGTTCTTTGGGTGTTGAGTTTGCTAAGTTCCTTATAGATTTTGGATACTAGCCCTTTATCTGATATGTCGTTTGCAAATATCTTCTCCCATTCTGTCAGCTGTCTTTTGGTTTTGTTAACTGTTTCCTTTGCTGTGCAAAAGCTTTTGATCTTGATGAAATCCCAATAGTTCATTTTTGCCCTTGCTTCCCTTGCCTTTGCCATTGTTCCTAGGAAGATGTTGCTGCGGCTGAGGTCGAAGAGGTTGCTGCCTGCATTCTCCTCAAGGATTTTGATGGATTCCTTTCTCACATTGAGGTCCTTCATCCATTTGGAGTCTATTTTCGTGTGTGGTGTAAGGAAGTGGTCCAATTTCATTTTTCTGCATGTGGCTGTCCAATTTTCCCAGCACCATTTATTGAAGAGGCTGTCTTTTTTCCATTGGACATTCTTTCCTGCTTTGTCGAAGATGAGTTGGCCATAGAGTTGAGGGTCGATTTCTGGGCTCTCTATTCTGTTCCACTGATCTATGTGTCTGTTTTTGTGCCAGTACCATGCTGTCTTGATGATGACAGCTTTGTAATAGAGCTTGAAGTCCGGAATTGTGATGCGACCAACTTTGGCTTTGTTCCTCAAAATGTTGAAAATAGAACTACCCTATGACCCAGCAATTGCACTACTGGGTATTTACCCTAAAGATACAAACATAGTGATCCGAAGGGGCACGTGTACCCGAATGTTTATAGCAGCAATGTCTACAATAGCCAGACTATGGAAAGAACCTAGATGTCCATCAACAGATGAATGGATAAAGAAGATGTGGTATATATACACAATGGAATACTATGCAGCCATCAAAAGAAATGAAATCTTGCCATTTGCAACGACGTGGATGGAACTAGAGCGTATCATGCTTAGTGAAATAAGTCAATCGGAGAAAGACAACTATCATATGATCTCCCTGATATGAGGACATGGAGAAGCAACATGGGGGGGGGTAGGGGGATAGGAGAAGAATAAATGAAACAAGATGGGATTGGGAGGGAGACAAACCATAAATGACTCTTAATCTCACAAAACAAACTGGGGGTTGCTGGGGGGAGGTGGGATTGGGAGAGGGGGAGCGGGCTATGGACATTGGGGAGGGGAGGCGAACCATAAGAGACTATGGACTCTGAAAAACAACCTGAGGGTTTTGAAGGGTCAGGGGTGGGAGGTTGGGGGAACAGGTGGTGGGTAATGGGGAGGGCACGTTTTGCATGGAGCACTGGGTGTTGTGCAAAAAGAATGAATACTGTTACGCTGAAAAAATAAATAAAATGGAAAAAAAAATGGTAAAGGTATGCTGGTGAGGCTAACAAAATGACAAGTCTGCCATGCGTAAGTTAGCATACTCACCTTAAAAAATGAAACTCTGATTTCTGTTTTACTTTACAAGTTTATTTAGAAATATGGGTGTCTTTGCTCATTACACTATAATTCTCAGTTTTTGAGAAGTGAAATACACTCCAGATACAGACAAGCCATTCAACTTCCCAGTGAAATTATTCACAAAATAAGCAGCCACTAACATGTGAGAATAAAAGTAAGGGTGGATTTACGCAGTAAAAACTAGAGTCTTATCTTTTGAACATTGATGAATAACGTGTAAAAATGGAAGGGGTTTAATGTGGTTTGCACATTATGTGACTTTATGTCCAAAAAATCCTTAATCAAATGTAATATGAATCTAGTTAATAAGATAAATTCAACAACATGAAGCAAAATAATTTTACATACATTAAACATTTAAACAGATTGTACTGTTAAACATTATTTTCAAAACAACAGTAGACTATGTACTTTAGTGTAAGGAAAGAGGAAAATGTATGTTACATATATTAACTCAATTTTTATTCACACCATGTAGTTTAAAACACTTCTCATGTATTTAATAATTATTTCAAAATAAAATTATCATAATAAGATAAAATGCAATTGAAGAAAGTGGAATTTCTAGGAATAAAGGTTGTAACAAATATAAAAATATTTTAAAAATCGAGGCGCCTGGGTGGCTTAGTAAGTTAAGTGACTACCTTCAGTTCAGGGTCCTGCCCACACCGGGCTCCCTAGCTAGCTCCCTACCTCCCTAGGGCTCCCTCTGCTCCCTAGCAGAGGGAGTCTGCTTCTCCCTCTCTCTGCTCATGTTCTCTCTCTCAAAGAAATAAAACCTTTAAAACAATATATTTTAAAAATCATAAATTTGATTACAAAAGACATGGACAAGTTGCTGTACATCAAGGAAAGTTAGGAAAATGTTGCCAGCATATGTAACAAAAATGCTACAAAATATTTAAGCATTAATGGAAATATGTAATAACATGGAAAAATGATAATACAGTTTTTATGAGATGTATCCACCCACTTACACATTATAACTAGAGCTACATTTTTAAAAAATCTATAAATAGAAGGATAATAAAGAGCAAACATGTTGAACATACAGATTTTTTTCTTACTACTCTTCATTATTCTCATATTCTATAACGAATAAATATTGTGCAATAAAAGTTAAGAAGTTGCATTTACCCACATAAATCATTCAACTCTTTTATAAAACAATATTTTCTTTCTCTACAAGGTCATTTTTTTTCCCATTTTATTTATTTTTTTCAGCATAACAGTATTCATTGTTTTTGCACAACACCCAGTGCTCCATGCAAAACGTGCCCTCCCTATTACCCACCACCTGTTCCCCCAACTTCCCACCCCTGACCCTTCAAAACCCTCAGGTTGTTTTTCAGAGTCCATAGTCTCTTATGGTTCGCCTCCCCTCCCCAATGTCCATAGCCTGCTCCCCCTCTCCCAATCCCACCTCCCCCCAGCAACCCCCAGTTTGTTTTGTGAGATTAAGAGTCATTTATGGTTTGTCTCCCTCCCAATCCCATCTTGTTTCATTTATTCTTCTCCTATCCCCCTACCCCCCCATGTTGCTTCTCCATGTCCTCATATCAGGGAGATCATATGATAGTTGTCTTTCTCCGATTGACTTATTTCACTAAGCATGATACGCTCTAGTTCCATCCACGTCGTCGCAAATGGCAAGATTTCATTTCTTTTGATGGCTGCATAGTATTCCATTGTGTATATATACCACTTCTTCTTTATCCATTCATCTATTGATGGACATCTAGGTTCTTTCCATAGTTTGGCTATTGTAGACATTGCTGCTATAAACATTCGGGTACACGTGCCCCTTCGGATCACTACGTCTGTATCTTTAGGGTAAATACCCAGTAGTGCAATTGCTGGGTCATAGGGTAATTCTATTTTCAACATTTTGAGGAACCTCCATGCTGTTTTCCAGAGTGGTTGCACTAGCTTGCATTCCCACCAACAGTGGAGGAGGGTTCCCCTTTCTCCGCATCCTCGCCAGCATCTAAATATTTCTCAAATTCTTCGGGGAATACTTTCTTGAGACAGAACTGTTGTAGAAACATTACACAGAAGCGTCAATATTTTAAGGCACGGCAAACAAATAGTATTAAAAAAATGGAGAAAGGAAATGAGACTCTTTCTAGGTCACTTGTCTATGAAATGCTCACAAATGAGATAGATTTATTGTAGGCATTTGGGACAGATAAACTATAAATATCAGGAAACTGGGAGGGCATTAAGTGTCCTGAGGTACATTTATTTTTTCTAAGTCAGTTTTTCTGAGAAATTGTGATTCATCATCTTGGCTTCTCATGAAATGGTGAGGTTTTGGACTCATATTTTTCACGCAAAAGAAGTGACTGCCTCAGTCTTTTGTATATAAAGCTCATCTCCAAGTACTTCATGAAGCATTTATAGCCATGTCCAGGGAATTAGTTGTCCAATGAGCACATCTGGTGAGTGGCTACAAATATAACAGAAGAATGAGCTGAAAGGGTCAGAAAAACTTCTTTTGACAGGTGTCAGCTCATAATGGTGTCCCCCAGGTAATAGAAAAAATGATTTAATTAAAAGCATAGATGCAAATTGTTTCACCATGACAGAGCGACAAAGTAACTTTGTGTATAGTTAGCAATGTTTTCCTTACCTCATGTTTGTGCTTTTTATTTTGTGCCCTATGAAGACTAACTTTAATGACTCAACAAAATATTGAAAGATGGGGCGCCTGGGTGGCTCAGGGGGTTAAAGCCTCTGCCTTTGGCCGGGTCATGATCCCAGGGTCCTGGGATCAAGCCCCGCATTGGGCTTTCTGCTCAGTGGGGAGCCTGCTTTCCCCTCTCTCTCTCTCTGCCTCCCTCTCCACCTGCTTGTGATCTCTGTCTGTCAAATAAATAAATAAGATCTTTAAAAAACATATTGAAAAGATATAGCATCCAAGTAGTTATGTTTGTTGTTCGCTTTGCCTTTTGTGTCCAAGAATTCTTAAAAATAGATTAATTAGGTTTTTAAAATATGAGTGAGTAGTTATCGGAGCAGTGATTTTAACTTTTTGTTAAAGAGATAATACACTCTGAAAAGAGTGCACATTTTCTTGCTCCTGAACCACCCAGCTGAAAGTAATAAACTAATGACTGTTTATTTAGGTATAAGAGCAAAACAGCACTGCAAATTGGAAAGATGAAAAATATCGTTAAGAGCACAGCCTAGGGGCGCCCGAGTGGCTCAGTGGGTTAAAGCCTCTGCCTTCAACTCAGGTCATGATCCCAGGATCCTGGGATCGCGTCCCGCATCGGGCTCTCTGCTCAGCAGGGAAAGTGCTTCCCCCTCTCTCTCTGCCTGCTTCTCTGCCTACTTCTGATCTCTGTCTGTCAAATAAAATAAATAAATAAATAAATAAATAAATAAATAATATTAAAAAAAAAAAAGAGCACAGCCTAGACAGTGACTCCTGTGGGTCTTTTAAAAATGTCGCTCTTAGTGGGGGTGCCTGGATGGCTCAATTCGTTGGGTGTCTACCTTTGGCTCAGGTCATGAACCTAGGGTCCAGAGATCAAGTTCCACCTCAGGATCCCTGCTCAGGGGGAGCCTGCTTCTCTCTCTGCCTGCTGATCCCCCTGCTTTTGCTCTCTCTCTGTCAAATAAATAAATGAAATCTTTAAAAAAAAATGTAGTTCTTAGGTACTCATTCATTTATTGGTTCATTCACTCAGCTATCATTAATTACTACTATGTGCTAATTCCATCTGCACTAGACACTAAAGATCATATGTTAAGAAACATTGAATTTTAACCTTCATGCAGTTTAGTTTCTTTGTATTCAACTCTGACTGTAACATTTATCTATATTAATTTCACATTTTTTCTTTTTTAATTCTCTCCAAAATCTACTTTGTGATATAAAACACTTATGTAAAACTTTGAATAACTCTTGATCCCAGAGTTCAGATTCTGGGTTTACAACAGTATCAAATAAACATGCTTCAAGAGTAAATGTGACTATGAAGGCTTAATAAGTGATAAGGTATCCTGACATACCTAACACATACTTGTAGCCTATATCAGTAGAATGTTCATTTACACACCCCAGTTATCATACTGATATGAATAACATCTAAGAGGTTTAGAAACAAGGAAGTGAGCTTGCAAATGGAGACCTTCTAGTTTTTGAGGACCACTGGAGCATTTCTAGTCATAGAAACAACTAGTTTAATGGGATAAAGTATCATGTACAGGATTTGAATGACATCATAATGTTTAGTCTACTTATGTTTAAAACTACTAGGCTATCTGTGAGTGTTGTAGGTAGGTTGCTTTTGGCTTCCCATGTACTCAGTGATCGTGACTACATGATCCATTTCTAACATTCAGAATGACTGGTTCTTTTTTTTTTTTTAAGTATTTTTATTTATTTTTTGAGAGAGAGTGAGCACAAGTGGGAGGGGGGTTCAGAGGGAGGAGCAGGCTCCCCACTAAGCAGGGAGCCTAATGGAGGACTCAATCCCAGGACCTTGGGATCATGACCTGAGCCAAAGGCAGATTCTTTTTTTTTTTTTTAAAAAGATTTTATTTATTTATTTGACAGACAGAGGTCACAAGTAGGCAGAGAGAGAAGGAAGCAGGCTCCCTGCTGAGCAGAGAGCCCAATGCCAGCTCGATCCCAGTACCCTGGGATCATGACCTGAGCTGGAGGCAGAGGCTTTAACCCACTGAGCCACCCAGGCACTTCCCAAAGGCAGATTCTTAACGGATTGAGCTACCCAGGTGTCCCAGGATGATTGGTTCTATGGACATTGTTAGTCTGTGTTATTTTCTCCTCAAAAATGACAATACATGGGGTGCCTGGATGACTCAGTTGGTTAAACATCTACCTTCTGCTCAGGTCATGATTGGGCCCCATGGCTGATTCCCAGCTCAATGAGGAGTCTTCTTCTCTCTCTCTCCCTCTGTCCCCACCCCCCATGTTCTCTTCCTCTCTCAAATAAATAAAATCTTTTTTAAAAAAAGGACAATTACACTAAATATATATACACTTTAATATGGGTAAAGTGTGTGTTTTCAAAGAGCATTTTACAAAAGCTTTATTAGATTTCAGTTATCTACAATGTTAAAAGAATAAGTAGAGCCTATACACGCTAACTACAGTAAGATTTTTTTCTCATGTCATTGACATGTAAAGAATTTGCCATTTTTATGTGGGGTTTTTCTTTAATAGAGGTTTTCTTCTTGACTCCTAAGAGCTCTTGAATTGTTGAATTTGATTATTTCCTATTGATCACAAATTTTAATCTCTTTAAGCATTTCAGAAAAGGACAAACATGCCAAAGGACAAAAATGCCAATTCCCTTCTCTCCATAATATAGGAAGACAATACATTTTTCCCTATGTACATGAATACATAATAATAATAAAAATTTAAAAAAAATAATAAAAGAAGGTGGCTATTCGCCATTACTTGAATTACTGTCTCCACATGTGAGAAAGTGTTATTTTCAGTAAGCCTTAGGAGGCCATGGAAATAAAAGATGTGGGAAGACAATATTGATATGGCAAATTGCTCTTTATTTAAAGATGCTTTTTAATATGAATATGGCTTTATAATCTGTCAAATAAAGATGGCATGCAGAGATAAAAATAAAACATCAGAACAAAAATGTTCTTCTCTTTCCTGTGAATAAATTTACACGTCAGTCAAGCATCTGTCAGTGCATCTGCTGTATGAGTGACATGTCTTAAGTAAGTAAAAGCAGAAGGAGAGTAACTAACAAGACTAACTAAAAGGAGAAGTGGCAAAATTGACAGCCTTGACGAGTGAGGATTCTTCTCTACATACAGAATGTATTCAGTTAGAATAATGCCTCTAAGCAAGTAAAGAAATAGTGACAAACTACCAATTATGATGGAGGGAAATATAAACAGAAATGCAAATTCTGATGTTTGGGTCGTTCTGATGAAGGATTCAAGAATATGTGGTAGGATTACCTTTCCACCCATGGGCTAGTGATTCATAAACATTTTATTAATATTCATTGATATTACTGTTTTCGTGACATTTCTTTTTGCAAGGATCAGAGAGTGCCTAATTTCACGTGCTTAGGCAAGATTTTGGAAAGGTATTTTGAAGAAATGTTGCTTATTCAGTGAAGAAGGCTACCTGGAGGTAAGCACAGATGAAATGGGTCCTTTTGTAGAGGTATATTCAATTCAGAGTTTCTTAATTTTCAAGTTTCCAGAACATCAGCTAGTAGCACAATAACACCCTAATTTAAGAGATTAGACATTTTTATTACAGTACTTAAATTTAAATGGTTATTTTTAAGGGTAATTCAAAGTGACAATTATTTTATTTCAAAAGCAACATTTGATTTGAAATTTAAAATTTAAAGGTTAAACACTTGTTTACAATTTTACATACCTTTCCCTTATATTTAAAATTTCTTCCTTATTCTTCTTTATTACAATTCAGAATATGTCATTATATTACAAAGCTTTATTCTAGTAATATTTACATTTAAAATACTAATTTTATTAGTTAACTTATTCGTGGTTACCATATGCCAAAAATACACTGAAGGCTAAAAGGGTGTCTTGATCTAAATGCATCCTTAACACCCCTAACAGTGATTTGAAAGTAGTGTTGGTGCTCAAAATATTTTTTTGAATGAGTAATGTTACTTCTCTCTTTACTTTCCTGTCAAGCACCTAAAATAGGATGGCTTGTCCTGTGGTTCAATTACTGTAAATACAAATCATCAACAACACTAAGGTTGCATTTTTCTCAAATAACAAAAAGTCTGCAAATCCAGGATTGGTTAATTGAACAGCTTTACAATGTTATCATGCTTCTTTCTATTTCTCTCTCTTTTCTCTTGTATCCTTTTCTTTTTCTTGTCTCTTTGCTTTGCTTTTGTTAATCTTTCTTTTCTGTCATCCTTATACACTGCCTCCCAGTGTACAGATTTTATGTTCTAGCAGTTTCCTTGTGGCCACAAAAATTTCAGCAGCCCAGGTAAGGTCATAATCAAATATCATACCTTCTATCTCTTTTGCAAAAAGTCTTAGCAAATTGCCCCTCCTGACCCATTGGCCAGAAAGGCACCATATTCTTATGCATACTCCGATTCTTAATTTGTCTATTTTAGTTACATTGATGCAGTTTATTTCCTAGGGCCAGAAGTTTTCTTGAAAACCATGGTCACCTGGGAGATCATATTTATATATATATATATTTTTTTCCTAGCAAGAAAGAAAGGGGAAATAGGAAGACACTTGGAAAACTACCAATTATGTATGCCACAAAATATCCTCAACTAGAAAATACTACCTCAGTGAAATATACATGTGAAATTCTATCATTTTGAAGAATTTTATAATAACTTTTTCTGCTGCATGTAACTCAACAGAGACTTGTCATTTGGCTTCAGAAGAATGCTAAAATAAACACTATTATGGTAATCATGTGTTCTATTTTTTAATAAAACATCTAACCTGAAACAAAATAGGTTCTCCTATGTAAATGAAATGCAAAGAAATAAAAATATTAGATTATTTAAACTGTAATAAAGAGAGATAATGAATTTATCAATTTTAGTTGAGATAAAATTATTGAGAACTGAACATATTTCTCTTATCACCAAACAATGCACATTTTTAATACATTTTTTCTTTGAAATTTAGAGAGCCCACCTGCTTATTTTTCAGCTTTATTATTTTAAGCTGTTATTCTATTACTTTTAAGATGTTAAAATTTATTATTCTAAGTTGCTATTCTATTACTTGTTTTGTTTGTTTGTGATTGCTTTATTGTTCAGGCAAAATCTAGAAATAACCTAAAAGCCTATAAAAAAGATGAATAAAGTAATAGCGGCATATGCAAACGTAAGGGTGTTATCCGGACAGAAAAGTGAGCTATTTGTATAACATCACTGATGAAAGTCAAAGTAGTTATGAAACACAAGGAAATCAGGGGAAAAAAGGAGTAAATAAACAGTTTGATTCCAAACATATAAATAAAATATGTGGTGGTTTCCATTGTAAAACAAAGTACAACTGTTACCTGGAGAGGTGGGTAGGGTAAGGAGAGATTATAATAGGGCAGGAGGTAAATATACCATGACATACATGGTCATTATCAGGATTATGATGATTCATATCCTTGTCAAAACTTGTACAGTCTTAAATATATGCAGTTTATTAGTATCTGTAAAGTAAACCTTTATAAAGTTTCAAAAATTGGCTCAAAATAAAAATAGGTTTGGCAACCCTATACTGACAGTACCACCTTGTTCCCATGTCCTCGGATGTCAGTCTTCTATATTTTATTCTATTATACTTTTAATATTTTCATAATAGAAGATAATACTTTAGAAATGGTGTACCAGCTGTCTTTTACTCAAGTGCCAAGGGGGAAATTTAAGTGAGGGAAGATATTGAGTGTTACCATCTTTCATGGCTGGAAGACATCTATCATGAGATTTTGACAATGTAGTAACAGTAAGCATGGAGAAAATTGCATATTTTGGTGTATTTAAATATGTCAGATGCAGCAGAGGTAAAGAGGGTTTTGTTTTGTTTTTGTTTTTGTCTTTAAAGGAAGACGAATAGACTCTGATCAACACACCGTTATTTTCCAGTCTTGAATTGTGAGGGCAAAGGATGCCACAACAGATAAGAACTTTACCAGATAGTATATGTGCATGTCCTTTTGCCTCATCAGAGTTCCATTATAAATTCACACTAATTTCTCCTAATTATTTTTGGGAAGTGATCAGAATTGAGAATATTTATGATAGCTAATATATAGCACTTGCTCATTCTATTTCCTACATATATCTGATTTTCAATCTATTATCAAGAAAGATAGAAAATCTCAACCCATACACCACAAGAGGAAACATAACTCAGAGAATAAATAGTGAAACAGAATTTAAAATACATATCTGCCTGAAGCCAAAGCTCTTCTTGAATTTTCTTTTAGCTTTCTTGTTTCCCTTTTCTCTTTCCTTATCTCTCTCTCTCTTTTTTAACTTCATCACATTATTATCCTTAAAAAATATATTTGTTTTAACTTACTTTACATACACTTTGGGTAAAAGTAGGTAAGATCTTAGCAGGGGTGATAGAAGAGAAATGGCAAACCTTATACTGAGTCTGTGCGCAAAGATGTTTACAATTAACCTTATGGTAGAGTAACCTGGCACCATCTAACCGAGAGGTCAGTGGTAACATCACCAGGAATCAAACAAATCAAATCATGTGCCTCCTGAGAGAAGAGCACAGTACTGTTTCGAAGTATTCCTGCCCAAACTATATGCCCGGAATCAAATAGTGATGAGCCATTGAATAAACATGAATTGAAGGACACTATACAAAATGCATGGCCTGTATACTTTAAAAATATCAATACCATGAAATAGAATTAAAAACTGAGAAACTGGGGCGCCTGGGTGGCTCAGTGGGTTAAGCCGCTGCCTTCGGCTCAGGTCATGATCTCAGGGTCCTGGGATCGAGACGCACATCGGGCTCTCTGCTCGGCAGGGAGCCTGCTTCCCTCTCACTCTCTCTCTCTGCTTGCCTCTCTGCCTACCTGTGATCTCTCTCTCTCTCACTGTCAAATAAATAAGTAAATAAAATCTTAAAAAAAAAAAAAACTGAGAAACTAGTCCCATTTTAAAAGTTTTACATTGTTGGCCCTGTTTTTAGGAACTGTATAATGAAATATTGTGGTAAAGGAACACTAAATCTGTAACTTATTCTTAAACGTACTAAAATGTTAACACATGGGGAAGGAAATTAATGAAATACTTTGTGTTATTCTTTCAATATAAGTTAAATATATACATTTGAAATTATGCCAACATATTTGAGAAAAATGAAACAATAAATTTGTAGCAATAACTTTTTCCTCTGAAAGAATTTATACTTCTTTCTGACCTCAAATTACTGGATGTCAAACACAAATGGAAATGCAATTGCAAGATGCAAGCCTTTGTATTAATTAACAATATGCATCATTATTTCTTCTGAAATTTATAAAACTTGTACCACTCAAAACAGTTGCTAATGTTAAATTCTACTGCCTATCACCATATGAAGCTCTTTGTATATATTTCTCACTCTGTTCCTTCCCTAATTTGCATACACTCTTCTGACATCTGTAGGCACATTTTAACCTCATTGGAAAGTCTCTGGAGGCTGAAGAGATTGCTGTCTTTATCTAAGCAACATGGCAACTGATTTTACACAAAACTGTATCACTTTGTTCCAAGTAATCAGGACCCATTGCTCTGAAAGAAAACCAGGGGAATAACCAAATGTCATGTACTATCTCTGGAAAATGTGGGTCAGAATGTAACCTAAAAATATGCACATACATAAATTTCTCTCTCAGATACATTTTTAAAATTGCATTTTAACTTAGAAAGACTGACATTAAAACCATTACAAGACAAAACATTTATTGTAAATGGTTGAAAAGAGAAAATAAAATTCTTTCATGCATGATTTAAGAAAGCACCATCCACTCTACTGAGGCAAGCAATTCATGTGAAAAATTAGATTTTAAGCTAACATATTTTATCTTTCCAACACAATCTGTATCTCCATGTAGTTATACATATGCCAACTAAGTCATACTCCCATGAAAATAAAATATATGTAACCAAAGGCATAGACCTTTATATAAATTTAGGAGGAGGAGACCAAGAAGCTTAACTAATTCTTGCCTTACAGGGGGTGTTTCAAGCACACACATTGTGCTTAGTAGCCTTTGATCTCCTATGAAATTTATATTCATGACAGTCTAACACAGAGAAAAGTGAATAAAGTGAAAACATAAAGGACAATGGCCCAGGGGAAGCATAAAGATATAGTTGTATTTTAATATTATTTTTCTACATAACAAGAATAATAATGTCCTGGATTTCAATTTTTTTTTGCATTCAAGTGCCTCAAAGACCTTAGTAAAGTCAAAAAAGCCTGCTGGCCATGCAAGTTAGTCAAGTATTATTACACATTTTATAGGAAGGTAAATCAATAAATAGTAAAATCTTAAGATTATTCCAAAGGAAATATTCTTTGTTAGTTGTAAATATTTTAACCACATCGGGTTATATCCAAAGAACAAATGATTAGGGAAATTATAGACTCAGACACTACTAGTAGGAAGGAAACAAACCTCTCTTAGGTTGGGGAAAAAAAAAAGCTATTGATATTTTTTTCTTATTAAATAAAGTAATGACAGAGAGGAAATATCAGGGACATACCATAGATATATATTTCTAGAATATTTTAATCATTGGAGCTGCCTGGTGATAGGGCTTATGCCATGGCATAGACAATTGGCCACAGAAAAATCATGTTTTTTTGTTTTTGTTTTTAACAGAAAATAAGGAGATGGCAGCTAAGATGGTAAAGGAGGAAGCTATGATGAAACTACTTTGTGCTACATGTCAAGTATATGCTTAAAATACAAAGTACCAAAGTTTGACATGAGTTAATTAAAAAAATATTAAATGCTGGAACAAGAATCAAATATCCAGAAGATGCATAATATTACAAGCCAGGTCTTAGAATTGGCAGATTTAGAACTAAAAGAAAATAACAGTAATTAAAACAGGACTTATAAGTCCTAGATCAAAATGATTAAATGATTGAATTCAAGTAATTCTGCATATGATCTTTACTCTATTTAAGTTTGTGTTGAAGTTTCCTCAGTTTATTGAAAATGCTTATCATGAATATAAAAAGGAAAAAAAGTAACATGGTAGGAAATACAAAAGCAAAACCAGTCACAGGTTTATAGAGAATGATAGGTATCTGATGTATAACCATTTATATGTAAAATATTTAAAGAATAATGTGATATTATAAGTTATTTGGAAAATATAAATATTATGCCAGGCCTAGTTGAAAAATATTTAATATTCAATTATGAGCACTTGCTTTGCAAAAAAAAAAATTTTTTTTTTTGTAACACCAATAACAGAATTTTGGCTTGGTGAAAGCTTGAGTAAATTCTAAGAAATCATTACATTGAAACTTTTATTTAGAATATATAATATCCATAATATATTCCTTTTGATAGTATTTATAAATTTTGCAAACTTCTATACCAATAAAAATAATCTTCCATTTGTGCTTACTGGCTATCATATCAGATACCTTCTCTCTTCATAAGATACAGTATCTTCAGCATATTTTATTTTTATTTGATTTTTTTAAAGATTCTATTTGTATGTAATCTCTACACCCAATATGGGGCTCCAATTCCAACCCAAAGTCAAGAGTTGCATGTGCTACCAACAGAACCGGCGAAACTCCTGTTTCATTTTATGATTTATGTTTTTCAAGCTCATGCTTCCTTTAAAAATAATTAAGACTAAGCAAAACACACTTTAGCTTTTCTCAAATTTTAATATTTTCTTATAAGCAGAAAAGTAATATTTGCATGATTAATTTACCTTAAGAATCCAAATAGTAAAAGTTGCCATAACACCAGATTATTTAGTCTAATCTCAGATACTTCCCAGGTACCTTTAAAAGAGTTAGAAATTTCCATTAAAGTTGTCACAGCACTGGGGTGCCTGGATGACTCAGTCAGAAGAGCAAGCAATCTTGATCTCTGGGTTGTAAGTTTGATCCCCATGTTGGATGTAGTGATTACTTAAATTAATGAATTGCTTATTTAAAAAATTGTAGTTGTCACAGCCCTTCTCACCTTATTGAAGTATTCATGTACAATGCTGTCACTTCTAATCTCAGAGTAAGCATCCCTTTTTAATTGTCCTTTCTGTGTCCACCCTTTGACAAAGTACAGATCCTGGATCTTTGCCTTTCCTCCATGTAGCTGGGAGTCACCTGATTCCACCCTTGGCAGTTCCCTATTACTGTTTGATACAGTGTTTTATTATAACAGTTATCCAATAAATGTTTAGTGGGTAACCTAACAAGTGAATACTAGGGTACCTTGGACAGTGACCGTGTGATGTGTAATATCCATTTAGGTCTGTTCATTTTTCATGCAAAGTCTTCCTTCTAGCTATTTTATTCATTGAAGTTTACAGCTCTAGAAAGAGCACAGACTTTACAGTAAGACCAATTTAGACCTCAACCTAGCTGTAATATTGTTGTGAGATTTGGAATTGTTTAGCTCCATAACTCCATTTTTATCTCACACTAAAACATTTTTATAGTCTACCTTATGGTATGTAAATGGATATTTAATCAGGGAATGTGAAGTCTCCAGTGTCATACAGTGAATATGTCATGAGCAGGAACTCAGACTCAGATTTTCTGTTTTTCTAACCTGTATTCATTCTTTATTCTTCTTCTTCTTCTCCTCTTCTTCTTCTTCTTCTTCTTCTTCTTCTTCTTCTTCTTCTTCTTCTTCTTCTTCTTCTTCTTCTTCTTCTTCTTCTTTAGCATTGACTTGAATCTGTTTTTTTAAATTATTTTTATTAACATATAATGTATTATTTGCTCCAGGGATACAGGTCTATGAATCATCAGGCTGGCACATTTCACAGAACTCACCATAGCACATACCCTCCCCAATGTCTATAACCCAACCACCCTAACCCTACTCCCCCACCCCTCAGCAACCCTCAGTTTGTTTCATGAGATTAAGGGTCTCTTATGGTTTGTCTCCCTCTTGATCCCATCTTGTTTCATTTCCTTCCCTACCCCCCAAGCTCCCCGCCCTACCTCTCAAATGCCTCATATCAGAGAGATCATATGATAATTGTCTTTCTCTGATTGACTTATTTCACTCAGCATAATACCCTCTAGTTCCATCCATGTCATTGCAAATGATTTCATTTCTTGTGATGGCTGCATAATATTCCATTGTATATCTATACCACATCTCCTTTATCCATTCATCTGTTGATGGGCATCTAGGTTCTTTCCATAGTTTGGCTATTGTGGACATTGCTGCTATAAACATTCAGGTGGACCTGCCCCTTCGAATCCCTACATTTGTATCTTTAGGATAAATAGTCAGTAGTGCAATTGCTGGGTTGTAGGGTAGCTCTATTTTCAACTTTTTGAGGAACCTCTATGCTGTTTTCCAGAGTGGCTGTGCCAGCTTCTGTTCCCACCAACACTCCCAACAGTATAGGAAGGTTCCCCTTTCTCCACACCCTCATCAACATCTGTCATTTCCTGACATGTTAATTTTAGCCATTCTCACTGGTATGAGGTGGTATCTCACTGTGGTTGTGATTTGTATTTCCCTGATGCTGAGTGATGTCGAGCATTTTTTTCATGTGTCTGTTGTCCATTTGGATGTCTTCTTTGCAGAAATGTCTGTTCATGTCCTCTGCCCACTTCTGGATTGGATTATTTATTCTTTGGGTGTTGAGTTTGATAAGTTCTTTATAGATTTTGGATACTAGCCCTTTATCTGATAAGTCATTTGTGAAGATCTTCTCCCATTCTATCAGTTATCTTTTGATTTTGTTGACGGTTTCATTCATACAACCGAACAAACTTTGCTGTGCAAAAGCTTTTGATCTTGATGAAGTCCCAATAGTTCATTTTTGCTTTTGCTTCCCTGGCTTTTGCCAATGTTTCTAGGAAGAAGTTGCTGCGGTTGAGGTTGAAGAGGTTGCTGCCTGTGTTCTCTTCATGGATTTTGATGAATTCCTGTCTCACATTGAGGTCTTTCATCCATTTTGAGTCTATTTTTGGATGTGATGTAAGGAAATGGTCCAGTTTTATTCTTCTGCATGTGGCTGTCCAATATTCCCGACACACATTTGTTGAAGAGACTGTCTTTTTCCATTGGACATTCATTCCTGTTTGTCGAAGATTAGTTGACCATAGCGTTGAGGGTCTATTTCTGGGCTCTCTATTTTGTTTCACTGATCTATTTGTCTGTTTTGTGCCAGTACCATACTGTATTGATGATTACTGCTTTGTAATAGAGCTTGAAATCTGGAATTGTGATGCCCACCAACTTTGGCTTTCTTTTTCAACATTCCTCTGGCTATTCAAGGTCTTTTCTGGCTCCATATAAATTTTAGGATTATTTCTTCCATTTCTTCAAAAAATATTAATGGAATTTTGATAGGGATTGCATTAAATGTGTAGATTGCTTTAGGTAACATGGACATTTTCACAATATTTGTTCTTCCAATCCATGAGCATGGAACGTTTTTCCATTTCTTTGTGTCTTCCTCAATTTCTTTCATGAGTACTTTATAGTTTTCTGAGTACAGATTCTTTGACTCTTTGGTTAGGTTTATTCCTAGGTATCTTGTGGTTTTTGCAGCAATTATAAATGGGATTGATTCTTTAATTTCTCTTTCTTCTGTCTTGCTGTTGGTGTATAGAAATGCAACTGATTTCTGTGCATTGATTTTATATCCTGATCTTTACTGAATTCCTGTATGAGCTCTAGCAACTTTGGAGTGGAGTCTTTTGGGTTTTTCACATAAAGTATCACATCATCTGCAAGGAGTGAGAGTTTGACTTCTTCTTTAATGATTTGGATGCATTTTGTTTCTTTTTGTTGTCTGATTGCTGAGGCTAGGACTTCTAGTACTGTGTTGAATAGCAGTGGTGATAGTGGACAACCATGCCATGTTTCTGACCTTAGGGTAAAAGCTCAGTTTTCCCCCATTGAGAATGATATTCGCTGTGGGTTTTTCATTGATGGTTTTGATGATATTGAGGTATGTATCCTCCATCCCTACACTTTGAAGAGTTTTGATCAAGAAAGGATGCTGTACTTTGTCAAATGCTTTTTCAGCATCTATTGAGAGTATCCTATCGTTCTTGTTCTTTCTTTTATTAATGTATCACATTGTTTGATTTGTGGATGTTGAACCAACCTTGAAGCCCAGGAATAAATCTCACCGAGTCATGGTGAATAATCCTTTTAATGTAGTGTTGGATCCCATTGGCTAGTATTTTGGTGAGAATGTTTGCATCTGTGTTCATCAAAGATATTGGTCTGCAATTCTCGTTTTTGGTGGGGTCTTTGTCTGGTTTGGGGATTGAGGTAATGCTGGCCTCATAAAATGAGCTTGGCCGGTTCCTTCCATTTCTATTTTTTGGAACAGTTTCGGGAGAATAGGTGTGAATTCTTCTTTAAATGTTTGGTAAAATTCCCGTGGGAAGCAGTCTGCCCCTGGGCTCTTGTTTGTTGGGGGATTTTTTGATGACTGCTTCAATCTCCTTACTGGTTATGGGTCTGTTTTGGTTTTCTATTTTTTCCTGGTTCAGTTGTGGTATTTTATACATCTCTAGGAATGCATCAATTTCTTCTAGAAATTCAAATTTGCTGGCGTATCATTGCTCATAATATGTTCTTATAATTGTTTATATTTCTTTGGTGTTGGTAGTGATCTCTTGTGATCTCTCCTCTTTCATTCATGATTTTATTAATTTGGGTCCTTTCTCTTTTCTTCTTGATAAGTCTGGGCAGGGGTTTATCAATCTTATTAATTTTTCAAAGAACCAGATCCTTGTTGTGTTGATTTGTTCTACTGTTCTCTTGGTTTTTATTTCATTGATTTCTGTTCTAATCTTTATTATTCCCTTTCTCCTCCTGGGTGTTGGCTTTCTTTGCTGTTCTTTCTCGAGCTCCTTTAGGTGTAGAGTTAGGTTGTGTACTTGAGAACTTTCTTGTTTCTTGAGAAAGGTTTGTATCACTATATGCTTTCCTCTCAGGACTACCTTTGCTGTGTCCCAAAGATTTTGAACAGTTGTTTTCATTTTCATTTGTTTCCATGAATTTTTTCAATTCTTCTTTAATTTTCTGGTTAACCTAGTCATTCTTTAGTAGGATGCTCTTTAGCCTCCATGTATTTGAGTTCTTTCCAAATTTCCTCTTGTGTTTGAATTCTAGCTTCAGAGAATTGTGGTCTGAAAATATGCAAGGAATGATCCCAATCTTTTGGTACCAGTTGAGACCTAATTTGTGACCCATGATGTGATCTATTCTGGAGTGTTCCATGTGCACCAGAGAAGAACGTGCATTCTGTTGCTTTGGGATGGAATGTTCTGAGTATATCTGTGGTGTCCATCTGGTCCAGTGTGTCATTTAAAGAATTTATTTCCTTGTTGATCTTTTGCTTGGATGATCTGTCCATTTTGTGTGTGTGTTGGGGGGGGTGTTAAAATACCCTGCTATTATTTTAAAAGAAAAAGAAAAAAAAAAAGAGGAGAGAATGTGATTAGATTGGAGACTAGAACAAAGCCATGTGCTAGACTGCTATATTTAGGGTATATTTTGATCTATTAGAATAAATTGTATCCCAAAATTTTAAAGGAAAAAAATATATATAAAGGTTAGATACAATGAAGGGACAAAATATGACTATAACAATGAAAATTTTAAAAAGATTTTATTTAAAATGGTATTGTTAAGATAAAATAGTTAAAAAAACATTAAAAGAGGAGAGGAAAAGTTAACAGAATTAGAATAAGAAAATAGAATAAGAAAAAAAATAAGACTGAGATTATTAAAAATAAAATAATTAAAATTAAAAATAAGACTGCAAGACTGAATGATCATGGAAAAATGCAATGAATTCTATGCAATGCTTTCCCATGCTCTGGCATTCCACAGTTCTCAATGATCATTGAACTTGGTCTTATCTGGATGTTCTTGCTGATCTTCTGGGGGAGGGGGCTGTTGCAGTGATTCTCAAATGTCTTTGCCTGAGGTGGAATTGCACCGCCCTTGCCAGGGACCGGGCTAAGTAGTTTGCTCGGGTTCACTCTTGGGAGCTTTTGTTCCCTGAATGCTTTCCATAGAACTTTGGATGATGGAACTGAAAATGGCGGCCTCACATTCTCTGGCCCAGAGGACCAAGAGCTTGGAGCCCCACTCCTCAGTGTGCCCTTAGAGAAAAGCAGTCAATCCCTCCCATCTCCCTGGTCTCCTGCCACAGTCCGTGCTCACCTGGCCTGTGATCGATCATTTCTATCTCTGGTGCATGGCCCTGTTTGGAGTCTCCAAACCCAGCAGATTTCTGGAGCATGCTCCCATGCCACTCCTCCCAGAGGAGGAAGGAGGGGTGTTGTCCCCAGATCTGCCACTTCTGGGGTCCTTGCTCGAGACCAGTGGCCTGACTGTGCCTTGGATCACAGCTTAAGGTAACCCCAAGCTGAGAGTTCTCTCCTCCATTCCAGTTCCATTTCTGTAGCCAGCTTTCCCACTCTGATACCTGATAGCTCTGCCACCCTTAGCCACCTCTGGTCTTTCTGTGACCCTGCTGCTCCTGAGACCACACTGTCTCCTCAAGGGTTCCACTCTCTCTTATCCTCTGGAGCAATGTCCCTCAGTAGAGCAGACTTCTAAAAGTTCCAATTTGTGCTCCGCTGCTCCACTGTTTGCCAGGTACCAACCCCTACCCTGTGGTCTATCTTCCCATCTCTTTGAATTCACTTCTCTGAACATCCTACCTTCCAGGAAGTGGTCAATCTTCTGTTCCTAAAATTGCTGCTCTTCTCTTCTATCTCCTGTTGAGTTTGTAGGTGTTTGGAATGATTTGGAAACTATTTAGCTGAACTCCTGGAACCTAATGCTGTTTGAGTCTGCTAATCCTCCACCATCTTGCTTCCTTTCCCATCCTGTGTTCTTTCCATACTACCCATCTCTATTTTCTTACCTTGACTTGTTTCTTTTTCTGTCTTTCATCATTTTTCTGTCTTTCATGGTCATTAACTACCTTACATTTAATGTCTATTCACAATAATTTCTACTAGGAAATTATAGCAATTTTTTATATGTCTCTTTACTCCTCTCAATTATTTTTTTAATGTATTTCACTTCACTTTCTGCATACCTTCACTTTCAGCAGGTATATCTTCCAGCATTTTACTGCACAACATTTTGCTATTTGGACATTTTTTTAAGAAACATTGATGTCAGAAATCCTCCAACTTGAGTTGTGTTTAATTCTTAAATTTTGTAGTGGCTGTTCTTTGTTTTTGTTTTGTTTTGTTCACTGAAGTTTTTATTCTTTGCACTTGTTTTCCCTTTAGTTATTGACTAGTTTATCTACATGCTTCACCACTATGTGCCATTTAAAGAGAAAAAGTGACTAGATCTAGGTGAATCAATCTGTATTCCACAATTGCCAGTGATAACAGCAAGGGAAACTTAACTATGTGCTTGGGTTCTTCAGTCATATTTTTTAAATCAATGGCTACATCTTTCTCATTGTTATTTCCTATAAGAAGGAAAGGCTAAAGAACTCCTTCAGTAATATTGCTACATCTTTTTCATTGTTACTTTCTATAAGAAGGAAGGGCTAAACAACTCTTTCAATATTATTATTATTATTATTATCCCTTCAAGATAAATACAACAAAGAATGAATCTTCCCTTTTATGAGGTCTCTTGGTTTCTCCCTTTACAACACACATATTATTATGAAGAAGACCTTATTTATGCATTTGGAATCTTCTTGAAATATTGTTCTTGGAACAAAATAAAAGGTAACTTGGATCAAGAACATTTTAGAGAGAAGAAAGGCTTAAAAAACCTGCAATCATCCATGCACAAATTTAGAGCTACATTTCATAGTAGGATAGATAATGGAAAATAAGGAGCGAATTCAAGATGTATCTTAAAGAAAATATTCTCCAAAAACTGTGACCAGAAAATAAACTAGAATCACAGAAAATAGTTAAGAGGGCTAACATTTGAATTTGCTGATAAAGAAACGATAGATAGCAGCACTATATCCAAAAGGATAAAAGCAGATTGAAGAGCTAATGTTATAAAACATCACTGATAAATCCAGAATATTATGTTGGAGGAGAATACTGATTTCCCTGTAAGCTTGATAATTCTGGATGTTATTTGTTGAAGGTAATTATTTGTAAGTTTTGCACATGTATATATATTGTATTATTTTGTATGTCTTTGTTTCTAGGAAGAATATTTTTGGATATGTATTTATTCTTCCACTTGTGTCTCAACTTTGTAAGTTACATTATTATATCCCCCCAATTTTTTCCCAATTGACTAAAAATATGATTTACATAGTAATAGTTTGTGTTATGTGCATATTTTTCAAAAACATTTTTCTACATTTAGCTTGCATATTACTTTCATTTATGTGTGTTGTAATGCAAGCATTATGAACATGGGCAATGAAGTATTAAAATGGTGGTTGTGCATCTCCATAATTTGCAGTTATAAATTTAAATTTTGTTCTTACATATTTTAAAGGGAGCTTTATACTAAAGTTCATCATCATATTTATAACTACCTTCTAGATAGTTATATATGCAATGAGCACTTGAGGTTTTAACATTTATATTTAAGCTCAGCCCTTAGCCATATCATTATGATTAATAATGTCCCTTTTATAATCATGAAACTACCTTAATACACCCAGTCATCCAGGCTCAAAATCTGGAAATAATTATTTTACTTGTAATACTATCACCACTCAAATCTAATCTACTTCCTTCTCTTGCTTATCCCACATTCACACTTTCTATTTTTAATGCATAATTTCATTTTGACTCCTGCTAATTAAAACTCTCATTCAAGCTCATCAATAATTCCATCTTAAACAATTGTGTTTATTCATAAATTGTTTGTCTTATATATTTTCTTTCCCTCCATTCCTCACTTTAAGAGCAATAACAGCTAATACTTATAAGGTATTTAAGCATAGTACCAAGTGCTTATGTGTATTCTCTCATTTAATTCTCACAACTTCACACAGGAGGTACTATATTTTATCATCTTTTATCTGCATTTCAGCATTAAGCTACATGTAAACTGGAGAGATAAAAGGCTTCCTCAAGTTCACAAAGCAAGGGAATATTGCTGCTGGGATTAAAACCCAGGAATCTGACCTGAGTGAATACTCTCAAACAAAATACAATAATGTCAATTTACAGCATTTCCAGATTAATCTTTTTCAAATATTCTCCTGACATAGACAATATATTGCTTAAATTATTCAGCAATATCCTGTTGCCCAGTGATGAAATTATGGTCCTAAACCTGATTTTTATCCTGATTCTTCCTTTCCTTTATTGTGTCCCAACATCATTCAAACATGCTTGCATTCCCTTCTCTATGGCTTTATTGAAACTATTCTCTCCAGATTTCTCTTGTTTCATAGACAAATAGAAATCCTTCATTACCAGCTTCCAGCCCTGCCTACCTCTTTTGAGACCCTTTCTGTATGTGTTTGTCATTTATACACTCAAATATGCCATTTTATTTTCTACCATAATGGACTGTTAGACCCTCCAGGCAAATACAGTATCATTTATCTTTGAACCCTCAGCAACTGATACAGTATCTTCAAGAGAGAAAGTAATTGATGATTATTTATTGATTCAAATGACTAAATGCTTTCTAAAATTACAAATAAGATACACTGATACAAAGTGAATATTGACAACAAAATCCAAAACATGGTGTGTATATTGTTAATTGTTAATTTTGATAGTTAGCAAGAGGTAAACCTATACTTTCTTCAAGGCAAAAATGTTATGCACTTTGATGTTTTAATAATTTCTATGAAATCAAAATTATTATTTAAATTAATAGTATTTGCTAATTAAAAATGAAAAGAATCCAACCTAAATTTAATTTACAATGTTCCCCTAAACCCATGGCTTTTTGATATCACCCTTAACCTACTGCAATTTAACTTTAAAACAACCATGTAAAATTAATTATGTGTTGGTTCCTAAGGGATGCTCTCATATATCAGTTTTCTCTCTTATGAGCAGATCATTTGCAGTTATAAGTTACAAACCACTGAAAATCAATTTTTAATGGAAATATTCATACAACCTTAACTGCAAACGAGGAAAAATTCAGGTATAATACCTAGTGGCAGGTTATTAACTATAACTTCAGTTTTATGTTGTTTTGACACAAGACTATTTTAGCCATAAATAAGTGTGCATTTGTCACACAAGTCACACTTGCCTGAGGATTATTTATCAAAGAAAGTTTTAGTGGGCCCAGCACTTAGTCCATAGGGACCCCTGGAGGAAATTCTGAGCTACTTAGCAAGAAGGCACTGAATTAAAAAAAAAAAAAAATTGTTCTGTAAATGACGTTGAAGGTCTAAATGAAAACCAGAGAAAAAAGGAAATGCCTAGTTAAATGAACACTTAGAAAGCCTTTTCATTTATTATAATCTATCTCAAAAATCAGTAACAGCATTGGAACACTATTTCTGCAACATTACATTCTCATTTATTCTTTGTCTATATTTCTATAGTTTAATTTTTTTAAAATTCACTTGATTATTTACTTTAAATAATATACTTTAAAAAAAGCTGAAATTCAAATGAACATGACCTATTATTAATCAGAAACTACTAATGACGGTTGCAAAAATATGGTTTTCCTCTTATGAATGATTCAAATTCCTTACCTCAGTAAGGTCCTATTAAAGTCCAGTTTACAAACATAAACTTTACAGAGTTACCTTAAATGGAAAATTATCCGAAGGTTTATAAATTAAACAGTTATAACTGTGAGGTTTAAGCATTTTTCTTTTGGAAAAAATAATCTGTACTGCCGTTAAAAATATTTTACTCATTAATTTTACTACTACTCATTGACAATCTGTTATGTGAAGAAAATCTTTTAAAGTTACTAATTATTAGTACTAATTTAGATGATTTGCAATGGATATAACAGTTAATTGTTCAGATAAATTAAGTACCCAGCACTTTAGAATTAAAATACCATTAGATTAAAAATTATAAAAATAAACTGATTACCTCAAAATAGTCACTGGGTGATACAAGAATTTCAAACTATATATTACTTTTATTAAGTTCCTTTTTACTCCTACATCTTACAATATATATTTTTTAAACACTACGTTGTAATTTAGTCAATTACACACACACACACACACACACACACACACACACACACACCCGATAAAAAGTTTCCTAGGGAATTTTATTTTTGTTTGAGAAGTACCTAATTATATTTAGATACGAGGGAATTCTTTGGTTTTATAATGAAAAAAATATGAATTATATTTTCACCAAGACCTAGGGAATACGTTTGAAATCTACCTAAACTTAATATACATTTGAAAGACAGTATATGAAGTTCCATGCACTGGAAATTTTTGTCTTGACTTAGAAGTTGACTTACTAGAATATGAGCTTCACAGTGTAAAGGTTTTCTTGAGTTTGTCCTTCTGCTATAATCCTGCAACCTAGAACTGTTTCTGGCACATAATAAAGCCTTCTTAGTATTACTATAGTAATTATTAGAATTATTATTAGAATTATTAGAATTACTATAACATACTTATTATTAGAATTACTATATTTATTAGAATTACTATATTATTATTAGAATTACTATAACATACTATTATAGTATTATTAGTAGTATTAACTCCTGATATTAACTACCATTCTCTAACATTAATATATGTTTGAAAATCCAGTCTTGTCCACGTTACCCAGAGGACAGCCTGAACTATTTAATCTTACTGACACATTTCTAACTAGAACTTCTGGTTGCTTGAGGCTCAAGTTGAAATCCCTTGCCTTTCTAGTATAATGTGAGTTTAATCTTTATTGCCAGTTTTGTTCTAGCCTGAACATGAATTATTTTTGCAACATTTATCATCAGGGAACTTAACTGTTTTACAAAAAGCAGTATATTGTGTGTGATTGTAAAGTGAATATCAGTATTTATTTGATATTTTAGAACATATTTTTGCACTTACAGCAATTGAAGAAGACCTGTGTTTTCCCAACAACTAAGAAGACATGGTTTTCAATTAAAAAAAAAAAAAAGAGGAAGAAAAAGAAGGGCTTACATAAAAAGTAAGTTGATTCTTATAAAACAAAAACAACCTCTGAAACATTATTTAAAAATTGCAAATTTAGGGGCTCCTGGATGGCTCAGTTGGGTGAGAATCTGCTTTTGATTCAGATCATGATCCCAGTGTCCTGGGTTTGAACTCCTGTGGGACTCCCTGCTCAGTGGGGAGCCTGCTTTTCCCTCTCCTTCTGATTACTTCTCTCCCTGCTTATGTGTGCTCTCTCTCGCTACTCTCTCTCTCTGTCAAATAAATAAACAAAATTTTAAAAAATAAAATAAAAATAGGGAATTTACTTTTAACTTTAAAGTACAAAAATGGCCAGTAATAAGCAAATTAGTTGTATTTCTGTTGTTGCTATTAATAGTGTCTCATTTGTAAAATTTTATCCACCTTATTTAAGTTTCTTCTTGTTCAGTAAACAGTGCTCTTTTGCTCTCTCCAGGCTTCTACTTTGTAAATCTTCAATATGACTTAAGGTGCTTTGGTGTCCAGTTTACTTCTTACATAAAGAAAAATGAGCCTTAAACAAAAATAGTAAAACCCTAAAACTCAAGTGTAAATATGTACTGGCAAAAAATTACTGTTGAATAAAATGGCTGTCCAGAATAGTTAAATGATAATACTGGATCAATACTGCTTATAAATAACCTCGCTATATAAAACCAACTTTGGACATGGACTCAAAGTACTCCGTCTTTTTTTTTTTTTTTTAAGATTTGATTTATTTGACAGAGAGAGAGAGAAAGAGATCACAAGCAGGGGGAACAGAAGAGGAAGGAGGAGAAACAGGATCTCCACTGAGCAGGGAGCCGGATGTGGGGCTTGATCCCAGGACCTTAGGATTATGACCTGAGCTGAAGGCAGATACTTAACTGACTGAGCCACTTGGGTGTCCGCAAAGTATTGCTTCTTTAAGAATTCATTGTCTATAACAATATTAACCAAAAAAAAAAAAAAAAGGAAAAAAAGCAAGACAGAACAGTCCAGTTTTTTTTTCCCATTTTATTTATTTTTTCAGCGTAACAGTATTCATTCTTTTTGCACAACACCCAGTGCTCCATGCAAAACGTGCCCTCCCCATTACCCACCACCTATTCCCCCAACCTCCCACCCCTGACCCTTCAAAACCCTCAGGTTGCCCCAACCTCCCACCCCTGACCCTTCAAAACCCTCAGGTTGTTTTTCAGAGTCCATAGTCTCTTATGGTTCGCCTCCCCTCCCCAATGTTCATAGCCCGCTCCCCCTCTCCCAATCCCACCTCCCCCCAGCAACCCCCAGTTTGTTTTGTGAGATTAAGAGTCATTTATGGTTTGTCTCCCTCCCAATCCCATCTTGTTTCATTTATTCTTCTCCTATCCCCCTAACCCCCCATGTTGCTTCTCCATGTCCTCATATCAGGGAGATCATATGATAGTTGTCTTTCTCCGATTGACTTATTTCACTAAGCATGATACGCTCTAGTTCCATCCACATCGTCGCAAATGGCAAGATTTCATTTCTTTTGATGGCTGCATAGTATTCCATTGTGTATATATACCACATCTTCTTTATCCATTCATCTGTTGATGGACATCTAGGTTCTTTCCATAGTCTGGCTATTGTAGACATTGCTGCTATAAACATTCGGGTACACGTGCCCCTTTGGATCACTATGTTTGTATCTTTAGGGTAAATACCCAGTAGTGCAATTGCTGGGTCATAGGGTAGTTCTATTTTCAACATTTTGAGGAACCTCCATGCTGTTTTCCAGAGTGGTTGCACCAGCTTGCATTCCCACCAACAGTGGAGGAGGGTTCCCCTTTCTCCACATCCTCTCCAGCATCTGTCATTTCCTGACTTGTTCATTTTAGCCATTCTGACTGGTGTGAGGTGATATCTCATTGTGGTTTTGATTTGTATTTCCCTGATGCCGAGTGACGTGGAGCACTTTTTCATGTGTCTGTTGGCCATCTGGATGTCTTCTTTGCAGAAATGTCTGTTCATGTCCTCTGCCCATTTCTTGATTGGATTGTTTGTTCTTTGGGTGTTGAGTTTGCTAAGTTCCTTATAGATTTTGGATACTAGCCCTTTATCTGATATGTCGTTTGCAAATATCTTCTCCCATTCTGTCAGTTGTCTTTTGGTTTTGTTAACTGTTTCCTTTGCTGTGCAAAAGCTTTTGATCTTGATGAAATCCCAATAGTTCATTTTTGCCCTTGCTTCCCTTGCCTTTCCCGTTGTTCCTAGGAAGATGTTGCTACGGCTGAGGTCGAAGAGGTTGCTGCCTGCATTCTCCTCAAGGATTTTGATGGATTCCTTTCTCACATTGAGGTCCTTCATCCATTTGGAGTCTATTTTCATGTGTGGTGTAAGGAAGTGGTCCAATTTCATTTTTCTGCATGTGGCTGTCCAATTTTCCCAGCACCATTTATTGAAGAGGCTATCTTTTTTCCATTGGACATTCTTTCCTGCTTTGTCGAAGATTAGTTGACCATAGAGTTGAGGGTAGATTTCTGGGCTCTCTATTCTGTTCCACTGATCTATGTGTCTGTTTTTGTGCCAGTACCATGCTGTCTTGATGATGACAGCTTTGTAATAGAGCTTGAAGTCCGGAATTGTGATGCCACCAACTTTGGCTTTGTTCTTCAATATTCCTTTGGCTATTCGAGGTCTTTTCTGGTTCCATATAAATTTTAGGATTATTTGTTCCATTTCTTTGAAAAAAATGGATGGTATTTTGATAGGGATTGCATTAAATGTGTAGATTGCTTTAGGTAGCATAGACATTTTCACAATATTTATTCTTCCAATCCAGGAGCATGGAACATTTTTCCATTTTTTGGTGTCTTCCTCAATTTCTTTCATGAGTACTTTATAGTTTTCTGTGTCAAGTACACAACCTAACCCTACACATAAAGGAGCTGGAGAAAGAACAAGAAAGAAACCCTAAACCCAGCAGGAGAAGAGAAATCATAAAGATCAGAGCAGAAATCAACAAAATAGAAACCAAAAAAAGAATAGAAAAAATCAATGAAACTAGGAGCTGGTTCTTTGAAAGAATCAATAAGATTGATAAACCCCTGGCCAGACTCATCAAAAAGAAAAGAGAAAGGACCCAAATAAATAAAATCATGACTGAAAGAGGAGAGATCACAACTAACACCAAAGAAATACAGACAATTATAAGAACATACTATGAGCAACTCTACGCCAACAAATTGGACAATCTGGAAGAAATGGATGCATTCCTAGAGACATATAAACTACCACAACTGAACCAGGAAGAAATAGAAAACCTGAACAGGCCCATAACCAGTAAGGAGATTGAAACAGTCATCAAAAATCTCCAAACAAACAAAAGCCCAGGGCCAGACGGCTTCCCAGGGGAATTCTACCAAACATTTAAAGAAGAACTAATTCCTATTCTCCTGAAACTGTTCCAAAAAATAGAGATGGAAGGAAAACTTCCAAACTCATTTTATGAGGCCAGCATCACCTTGATCCCAAAACCAGACAAGGATCCCACCAAAAAAGAGAACTACAGACCAATATCCTTGATGAACACAGACGCAAAAATTCTCGCCAAAATACTAGCCAATAGGATTCAACAGTACATTAAAAGGATTATTCACCACGATCAAGTGGGATTTATTCCAGGGCTGCAGGGTTGGTTCAACATCCGCAAATCAATCAATGTGATAGAACACATTAATAAAAGAAGGAACAAGAACCATATGATACTCTCAATAGATGCTGAAAAAGCATTTGACAAAGTACAGCATCCCTTCCTGATCAAAACTCTTCAAAGTGTAGGGATAGAGGGCACATACCTCAATATTATCAAAGCCATCTATGAAAAACCCACCGCAAATATCATTCTCAATGGAGAAAAACTGAAAGCTTTTCCGTTAAGGTCAGGAACACGGCAGGGATGTCCATTATCACCACTGCTATTCAACATAGTACTAGAAGTCCTAGCCTCAGCAATCAGACAACAAAAAGAAATTAAAGGCATCCAAATTGGTAAAGAAGAAGTCAAACTATCACTCTTCGCAGATGATATGATACTATATGTGGAAAACCCAAAAGACTCCACTCCAAAACTGCTAGAACTTGTCCAGGAATTCAGTAAAGTGTCAGGATATAAAATCAATGCACAGAAATCAGTTGCATTTCTGTACACCAACAACAAGACAGAAGAAAGAGAAATTAAGGAGTCAATCCCATTTACAATTGTACCCAAAACTATAAGATACCTAGGAATAAACCTAACCAAAGAGACTAAGAATCTATACACAGAACAGTCCAGTTTTTAAAAACCAAGTGAAATAAAACAAAACTATATTTAATCATTTAAGCTTAAAAGCCACAAAATTTTTCCATGTATTATTGTTATAATAAAAGTGGCATTTATTTATGTAGTCACTACTTTCTTTGGAGGGAATGTCTTACTGGGATAATTCTTGGGGTGCCTGGTAGCTCAGTCATTAAGCCTCTGCCTTCAGCTCAGGTCATGATTGCAGGGTCTTGGGATCTAGCCCCACATCCGCATTGGGCTCCTTGCTGGGCGGGAAGCCTGTTTTACCCTCTCCCACTCCCCTTGCTTGTGTTCCCTCTCTCGCTGTGTCTCTCTCCATCAAATAAATAAATAAAAATCTTTATAAAAAATAAAAGAAGAATTCTTATTTATTTATTTATTTGATAGAGAGAGATCACAAGTAGATATAGAGGCAGGCAGAGAGAGAGAGAGAGGGAAGCAGGCTCCCCGCTGAGCAGAGAGCCCAATGAGGGACTAGATTCCAGGACCCCGAGTTCACGACCCAAGCGGAAGGCAGCGGCCCAACCCACTGAGCCACCCATCTTAACCGTCAAGTCCAACTCTTTTCAAGTGATTTAGGGAAAGGATGTGGGTTTACTAGAATCTGAGATATTGGGATTACAGGGTAAGCATAATTTTAGAGAAACATATTCAATAATATGATTTTATATCTATATAAAAACCTGAAATAAATTAGACACAAAGGAACTTTTGAAATGATGGGTATGCTTTATATGTTAATTGCTCTAGTGTTTACAAAACATTGCATATTTTTCAAAATGTGTCAAAATATACACTTAATGTACATGCATTTTTATATACAAACCATATTTAAATAATGTTTTCAAAATATTACTCTTTTTATTTTTTAATTTTTGATTTCTGCATTGAATCCTTATTTGCCACATCATATTACCAATTTCGTTGCTCATCACCTATTTCGTTGCTTTTTTTTTTAAAAAAAGCACCATCCTTTCTGTTTTAATTCCCTTCTTTCTGAAATGTATATTTTGGTGGTTTTCTTAATAAAGGTCTATGAGGAGTAACATTATAATCTTGATCTGAAAAATCTTTAATTCCTTTTATTCTTGAATGGCTGGTAAAATGAGAATCAAACTCTAGATTGACAGTTATTTTGAATATATTATTTTGAATGCATTATTTCACTGTCTTCTGGCATGTATTGTTATAAATGAGAAATCTGTCAGTCTGTCAGTCTTTTTAAAGTAGTCTTTACATTACTTTTTTTTTTTTGTCTTTGATGTTCTGCAGTTTCAGTCTGATGAGTCTCAGTGTGAAATTGTTTTTGTATATCCTGATTGAAACTTGATGTGATCTTTTAATTTGAGGACTCATGTCTTTCTTCTACTCTAGAAAATATTCAGACTTTATTTATATGAATAGTTTCTCCTCCCTGTTCTATTTATTTCTGGGTTTCCTAACAGTAAGTGTTGTTAATTGCAAGCAAAATAAATAAATTACCTGATTAAAGGGGGAAAATGATGGTGGGGGGTGGATAAATGGAAATCAGAAAATGAGCAGAAGTCTAGGAAAGCAAAGTAATCAGCACTCAGGCAAGAGCATGCCACAAGGGGCGTCTGGGTGGCTCAGTGGATTGAGCCTCTGCCTTCTGCTCAGGTCATGATCTCAGGGTCCTAGGATCCAGCCCCGCATCGGGCTCTCTGCTCAGCGGGGAGCCTGCTTCCACCTCTCTCTCTGCCTGCCTCTCTGCCTGCCTCTCTGCCTACTTGTGATCTCTCTCTCTGTCAAGTAAATAAATAAAATTAAAAAAAAAAAAAAGAGCATGCCACAAAAAGTGCCTGGAAAGACCACTGCCTCCATTCTTGAGCCTTTGCCTTGGTAGCTTGCACAACCACTACCAATGCTGGACTTGAAACTGGCTTTACAACCTGCTCCACAGAATTCTAGAGACAGGTGCCCACGGTTCCTTCTTTATTTCCAGTGTGCATGTGTTAACCTACTCAGAGGTAGATCTATGCCCTCACTGCAAGAAAGGATAAGAAATAACATGTTTTTTTTTTCTTTTCAGTGTCTGTAGTGAGATATAGACTCTACCTTCCACCAATTCCAGTAATATGGGACATTTCTTAATACAAAGTAGTTTCAGACCTTCAGGTCCCTGAGTAATAAAAGAGTAACTACAATTCAACACTTTGGATACCTCTTTTCAAAATAATATTTCTAAATGTAACATACCATTCCCTAGTATAAACAAAAATGCACACACTCTCCATAACTCTAAAGCTTGTTATTTCTGATCTAAATCTCCATTCTCTGCCATGTCACTTTTATAATTTTAGCTCAATATATTGTGCTCTATGAGCTAGGATATTAATTTAACCATCACCTAAACTGTGCAAAAATTAGTGGAGAGAATAGGGAATATTTTAATGTAAATGTAAAATTTATTAAATATAGTGCTAACACACCATAGATAAAAAATGTGGGTAGCTATTACTATTGTTTTCACTACTTTTATTTTTGAAGCAACTGTGAATATTTATTTATGAGCTCATTCAACTCACTTCTCAATAATTTTAATAAATAGTTTATATCACTATCCCTGATTTTATTCCAATATTAATTTTTAACAATTTCAACATATACCTAGATAATAATTTCAATGCCTCAGCTTCTCAGTCATTTGAAACACTCGCATGTAATGATCTTGTCCTCTAGTCTCTCAATGTCCAGTAGTTACATCAGTCTTGATGTCATACTCTACACCTTATAATGATCAATAACCATTAACTTTCCATAATTTCAGTTTACATTCTACTACCTAAACACCATCTATTATTTTCCAGGTGTCTTCCTCCTATAGCAAACCTGTCTCTACTGCTTTCCTTTACAGGGAGCCACCAACACGGCTTCAGATAGCAGTTGCCCTGGAAACTTGAACCTTGAAGTTAAAACTTGTAATTAAGTCTCCACTAACCCATGACCTATGTATATGTAACCCCCTTGTTGTTCTGATGTCTATCAAGAAAATTCCTAGTCTAAGACAATTGCACTAAAGTGCAAAAGTTAATAAGATCTACTCTTTTCATGTTTAAAATAGTTGAAATCTGGGCGATATTTATTACCACTGCATAACCTAGGCTATTTTGACTGATAGACTGTCTCCTAGAAGTGCAATGCAATGTCACAAAATTTTAATAAATATGACTATGGCTTAAAGTCCTGGTGATGGAGACAATGCTAAATTCTCAGAAGATGATTATCCATGTTAGGAAGTAGCTAAAGATTTGGCTTACTGAAATGTAGCTCTTGGAAAACAGAATGTTAAAAAATGTGTATTGGTTACTATTGACAGACAAGAGAGAGATGACTTCAGAAAATAATTAGCTCATTTATCAGTAAGTGTAAAGAAGACAAGTACTAAGAAGGGACAGTTCCCTCTCCTTCCCCTTCCTTCTACACTCCTTCTACCCACAACTATAAAAAGATAAAACTGAAGAGCCCTATTTATAAAGATTAAATCAGGGTATGGACTTCACATTTATTATTTTTTTCCAAGAGTATTGCAGTAAAAGTGAAATATAATAACCTCCATATTTTCAAAGTACATATACATAATCCAAGAAACCACTGCCACAAACAAGAATAGAAGCCATGTCAATACCCCCAAAAGTTTTCTTGTGCTTTTTGTAATCCATCCCTCCTTTTTACCCCCTTGCCAGGTAACTGCTGACCTTTTTCTGTCACTTTTAAAACCATTGATTGGATTAGATTATCTCAGAGCAGAGATCAAGCTAAGAATATAGACATGACTTGAGTTTATATCCTTTCCAATGTACAAAATATCTCAGGGGAGAGACAATAGGTATGTAACTATCCCACTAAAGCATCAAAGGTTAGATAGTTAGAAAGTTATAGTCAAAAAGAGATAAAAAGACACATGAGTTAGCTATCAAAGAAACATAGATGTGTGAGATTTGTACCTAAAAAATAAGTTGTGTATTATTTCTGATACATGGACTATATATAGGAATTTAAAAAGTACAATCACTTTAGATTTTTGAAAGAATTGTGCTTTCAAAAAACAAACTAGCAGTTTGCATGGTTTGAGACTGAAGACAACCTCATATTTCCCTAACCCTGGATGTCCAGAAAGCTAATTGAGTAATTTGCTGTCAAGAAGAGTTTGGACTTCTCTAATTTCCAGAAGAAAAATCAAAGATTACCAAAGGATCGTTTCCCACTGCTAGGGTTGTGAAACCTCCAAACAACTGTCTTCTAAAATTTTAGAAATGATTATGGTATGCCTCAGTGCTTAACAACCAGCTCTCTGGGAAAAATGATCCTTATTTGTAGTACTGGTCAATTTCCCTGGTATAAATATCCCCAAGAAAGTTAATTTCAAGCTCCCAATATGATGTGAATGGATTTATAAATTTCCTGAAAATTTAACAATTGGGATTTACAAACTAGTATAATCTGACACCAGTACATTATTGATGATCTCTCATTCTCCTCTTTATGAAGGGAACTACATATTATGGTTACATTTTCTTTGTTTCCCCACTGTGTTTAGAATGTATGGACCATGGCCAGTCCTTTAAATTCACTGTCACCAGATCAAACACCTAGACTGGATAGCAAAACTACCACACAACACACAGAGGTCTTCAACTTTGAGACTGAAATTATAACTAGCTATAACTTTCAGGAATTTTCTTTTGTAAACTGGTAACAGTATGTCCCAGAGAGAAAAAGAGCAAGTTAAATATTTGGAGAACAGACGAACACACAACAGTAGTCACCAATACTACTAGCTGAATACTTTAGGTACCCAAAGTTTCAGGAACATAGCAGAAATGCATGTCCTTGCCACAGGTTATTTCACCTCTCTGACTTCTCCAATTACTGTCCCTCTTGTCTTCTCATATTGATCCCCTCACATTGGCCTCCTTGTTGTTCTGATATCTTCAGGTCACATTCCTACTTATTGCATTGGCTATGCACAAAGTTTCCTCTGCTTCAAACAGTGTTTTCTTAGTTACCCACCTGACTAACCACTGGTTGTCTTCAAATCTTTATTTAGTTATGATCTCAGAGGGGACTACTTTAACCAGGCTAGTTCCCAAACTCAGACACTCTAGATTCTCTTACTTTTTACTTTTTTGTCTCCATCATATCTATCAGTTTACAATATATTCTATAAATTACTTTCTTATGATATTTATTGATTCTTTTTGCCTTGCTCCCAATGAAAATGTAAGTTCTGCCAAGGAAAACTTTTGGTAATTTAAATTGTATTTTTTTCTGTATTGCATTTTTTTCCTATAATTATCCTAAGGCACTAGAAGTATCCTTTATACATAGTAGGAACTTAATAAATATATATTGAATAAATAAATGAATCCTATGTATAATTTAAAAAAAAATGGACCATGGGCACCTGGGTGGCTCAGTGGCTTAAGCATCTGCCTTTGGCTTAGGTCATGACCTCGGGGTGTTGGGATTGAGCCCCACATCAGGCTCCTGCTTGGTGGGAGTCTGCTTTTCCCTCTCCTCCCCATCAGAGTCACTTTGCTTTTTTTGTCTCAAAAACCTCAGCAAGCACTGAAGTTTTAGAGGAAGTAGGATGACTAATATCCTTAGAACAAGTCATTCTATTCTCATGAATATTAAGAATCTTCTGTAAACTTCAGGCCTTTTATTTCAAAAGGGATAAAACTATTCTCCTTTTGTTTTGTCTTTCAAATACTCAGTTGCTACAGGTACCTTTCCAGACATGTTAGGTTGAAAATTCATCATACATATCGGTGGTGTCATTGCAGGTTTCTTTTTTAATACTTCCTTTCCCTTTTATTTGAATGGCCCAAGCTGTGAAATGGCTCAGATTTGAAATTTGGGTAAAATCATTTGAGCACTGGGGTGGTTCAAGCCTGACCTCTTTAATCATCAAAGTCTAGAATATTCTTTTGGTTGTAGTAATTAAAAGGAACTTGGGGCATCTGGGTGGCTCAGTTGATTAAGCATGGGGCTTTTGGTTTCAACTCAGTCATGATCTCAGGGTAGTGAGATTGAGACCCCTGTAAAGCTCTGAGCTGGGCAAGGAGTCTACTTGAGATTCTTCTTTCCCTCTCCCACTACCCCTTTCCGGCTCTCTCTCTGTCTCTTTTTCTTTAATACAAATAAAAGATTCTTGAAAAAAGAGATTAAAATAGGAACTTAAGGGGATATCCATATATTTTTGTCTTAGGGGTCAATTTCCTCATGCCAAGCATCCTTATGGGTTAGACTATGTGATCATTATTTTGACCTTACTGTCCAATATCTTAACTCTGTCAGTTTAACGTTCTACTATGTTTCTGCCATTCTGGGAAAAGATCTTCCATCTCCATCACCACATCTACAATGTCTCTAGCCTATTGAAACTGCCACAACAATGCTTTTAATTTCTCAGTGCTTTCATGAAAAGATAGTCTTTTCAGCTTCCAAGGAGGAAAATATAGTAGTAGAATAGGTATTCTACATAGTATAATCCATCCCAATAGTCTTTTACTTGTATTTATCATATCATTTTAGGGATTTTATGACAACTTCATCTTGTTTCACCTCCTCACAGTGAGCAACCAAATAAAGAATTAAAACTGGCTGCTTATGTTAGCACATTAAACCCAAACTGGCTCTTACTCCGAACACAGCTGACATTTGTTTTTGTTGTTGTTGTTTTGTTTTTGAGATTACCCTTGTTCATTGTAAGATATTTAGTAATCTTCTTCATTGTTTTTTTTTTTTAAGATTTTATTTATTTATTTGACAGACAGAGATCACAAGTAGGCAGACAGGCAGGCAGAGAGAGAGGAAGGGAAGCAGGCTCCCCGCTGAGCAGAAAGCCAGCCCAGGACCCTGGGATCATGACCTGAGCCAAAGGCAGAGACATTAAACCACTGAGCCACCCAGGCGCCCCCAATTTTTTTTTTAATTGAAGATTTATTTATTTGAGAGAAAGAGAGAGTGAGGTGAGGGAGAGGCAGAGGGAAAGAATCTCAAGCTGACTCCCCACTGAGTGTGAACGCAATGCAGGGCTTGATCCCAGGACCCCAAGATCATGACTGGGCCAACATCAAGAGTTAGATACTTATCTGATGGAGCTACCCAGGCACCTCTGGTTTCTCTACCCATTGATGGCAATGGGTACACAGACTGACAACAAAAATGTCTGAAGATATTGCTTAGTCTCCCCTTGGATGGGAAAAATTACCTAAGAATGAGAACTACTGAATGAAATCAATACACTCAGCTGCAGCCATTTATTTACTTATTTGTTTGTTTATTTATTTACACCTTGTGGTCAAGACCTTCAAAATATATATTCATATATATTCCCCATAAATGTTCTAACATAAATTGGTCATGCTTACAATTTTATCTGTGTTCTGTATCTCCTCTAGCTTTTTTTTTTTTAAGATTTTTATTTATTTATTTGGCAGGTGGGTGCAAGGGCAGAGCAGACTCCCTTTTGTGCAGAGAGCTTGATGCGAGGCTCAATCCCAGGACCCTGAGATCATGATCTGAGCCAAAGGAAGAGGCTTAACACACTAAGCCACCCAGGCACCCGTTTATCTCCTCTAGCTTTATTGGCTTCCTGAAGCGTGCTAGAAAGTGACTCTAATTATACATCTGCTAGATGATGGAACTGGAGCTTGAGATTTGGCTTTCTCTTCATATGTAACTTCTTGAGGTAAGGCCAGTCAGAACCATTAAACAAGGCAATGACAATCTTATTGTCTGTGGTAGGTGGGGAAGATTTGGTTAGCAAGCGAAGATATTCATGTATTCACTTGTTTGTATTTTAACTTAACCAATGAATTTTTAATATGTGATATATTATCTCTTTAATGTCAGTAATATATGTAATACTTGTGGTAAAATACTTATAACATTTACCATCTTAGCCCTTAAGTGCATGGTTCAGTAATGTTAAATTCTTTAAGAATGTTGTGAAACCATCACCACCATCCATCTCCATAACTCTTTTCATTTTGTAAAACTGATATTCTGTACCCATTAAACAATAACTCTCCATTGCCTCCTCCCTCCAGACCCTGGCAACCACCATTCTACTTTCTGTCTCTGTGATTTTCACCACTATAAATACTTTATTTAGTTGAAATCATATTTTTTTTGTGTGTGACTGACCTATTTCATTTAAGATGTACTGAAGGTTTATCCATGCAGTGGCATGTATCAGAATTTCCTTCTTTTTTAAGAACAAATAATATTTTATTGTATGTATACACCACATTTTGCTGATCCATTCATCAGTAAACTTTGTGTTAGTGCAATGAATATAGATAGGATTACAAACACTCCTTGAGACACTACTTTCAATTATTTTGGTTATATACCCAGAAGTAGAATTGTTGGATTTTATGTTAATTCTATTATTAATTTTTTGAGGAATCACCATGATGTTTTCCACAGTGGGTGTATAGTTTTATATTTCATCAACAGTGCACAAATGGTTCAATTTCTCCCCATCTTCACTAGCACTTATCTTCCATTTGTTTATAACAGCCATCCTAATAGTTATGAAATAGTATCTCATTATATTTTTGATTTGCATTTCCCTAATGACTAGTGATTTTGAGCATCTTATTACATGCATGTTTATCCTTTGTATTTCCTCTTTAGAGAAATGTCAATTCAAGCCCTTTGCTCATTTTTGGATTGAGTTGTTTGTTGTTGTTGTTGAGTTTTGGGAATTCTCTATATATTCTGAATATTAATCCTTTTTCAAATATATTATATGTAAATTATTCTCCCACTCTGCAGATTTCCTTTTTGTTCTGTTGATAGCATCTTTTGATGCATAATTTTGAGAAAATCATGACATCCAACTTTTCTAATTTCATCCCTTTGTGAATAGAGAAGATGTTTTGTATGATATCTTTTTTTAAAGTTTTTTTTCTTTGTTTATTAATGAGAGAGAGAGAGAGAATGATCTGGGAAAGTGACAGAGGGAAAGGGAGAAGCAGGATCCCCATTGAGCAAGGAACCAGATGTGAGGCTTGATCTCAGGCGGCTCGGATCATGACTTGAACCAAAAGCAGAAGCAGACATCCAACCACCTGAGTCACCCAGGCACCCCTAAGATCTTTTTTAACATTATTTTTTAAATTTGTTGGCTGACATATGATCTATACTGTAAAATGTCCTTTGTACTTTGAGAAGAATGTTTATGTTGTTGTAATTAGGTAGAGTGTTCTCTATGTCTGTTGGATCTGATTGGTTTATTGTGTTTTTAACTCCTCTATTTCTTTCTTTATCTTCTGTCAGGATATTCTATCCTTCATTGGCAGTGAGGTATTGAAGTATCCGATTATTATTGTCAAACTATTCTACTTTTCATTTCTGTCAGTTTTGTTTCCTATATTTTGATGGCATCTTTTAGGTGCAAAATTATTTATAATTACTATATATTCTTGCTCATTTGTACTTTTTATTAATATATAACATTCTTATTTGTCTCTAGTAGACTTGTTTTATTTAAAGTCTAAAATTGTCTAATATTAGGGGGCGCCTGGGTGGCTCAGTGGGTTAAGCCGCTGCCTTCGGCTCAGGTCATGATCTCAGGGTCCTGGGATAGAATCCCGCATCGGGCTCTCTGCTCAGCAGGGAGCCTGCTTCCCTCTCTCTCTGCCTGCCTCTCTATCTACTTGTGATCTCTCTCTGTAAAATAAATAAATAAAATATTTAAAATTGTCTAATATTAGTATAGCTACTACTGATTTCTTTTGGTTACCGTTTACATGGATTATCTTCCCATTCTTTCACTATCAATCTGTTTGTTTCTTAGAATCTAAAATGGGTCACTCATACACAGCATATACCTCAATCATGTTTTCTTATCTGTCCTGCCAATATCTCTTTTGATGTAGGATTTAACCCATTTACAGTTAAATTATTAGGGGTCAGGAGGGACTTGCTTCTATATGTCTTATAATTTTTGTCCCTCATTTCTTTTTTTTTTTCCATTTTATTTTTTTTCAGCATAACACTATTCATTGTTTTTGCACAACACCCAGTGCTCCATGCAATCCGTGCCCTCCCCATTACCCACCGCCTGTTCCCCCAACCTCCCACCCCTGACCCTTCAAAACCCTCAGGTTGTTAATCAGAGTCCATAGTCTCTTATGGTTCACCTCCCCTTCCAAATTTTTTTTTTTAATAAACATATAATGTATTTTTATCCCCAGGGGTACAGGTCTGTGAATCGCCAGGTTTACACACTTCATAGCACTCACGATAGCACATACCCTCCCCAATGTCCATAGCCCCCTCCCCCTCTCCCAATCCCACCTCCCCCCAGCAACCCCCAGTTTGTTTTGTGAGATTAAGAGTCATTTATGGTTTGTCTCCCTCCCAATCCCATCTTGTTTCATTTATTCTTCTCCTATCCCCCTAACCCCCCATGTTGATTCTCCATGTCCTCATATCAGGGAGATCATATGATAGTTGTCTTTCTCCGATTGACTTATTTCACTAAGCATGATATGCTCTAGTTCCATCCACGTCGTCGCAAATGGCAAGATTTCATTTCTTTTGATGGCTGCATAGTATTCCATTGTGTATATATACCACTTCTTCTTTATCCATTCATCTGTTGATGGACATCTAGGTTCTTTCCATAGTTTGTCTATTGTAGACATTGCTGCTATAAACATTTGGGTACACATGCCCCTTCGGACCACTATGTTTGTATCTTTAGGGTAAATACCCAGTAGTGCAATTGCTGGGTCATAGGGTAGTTCTATTTTCAACATTTTGAGGAACCTCCATGCTGTTTTCCAGAGTGGTTGCACCAGCTTGCATTCCCACCAACAGTGGAGGAGGGTTCCCCTTTCTCCGCATCCTCGCCAGCATCTGTCATTTCCTGACTTGTTCATTTTAGCCATTCTGACTGGTGTGAGGTGATATCTCATTGTGGTTTTGATTTGTATTTCCCTGATGCCGAGTGACGTGGAGCACTTTTTCATGTGTCTGTTGGCCATCTGGATGTCTTCTTTGCAGAAATGTCTGTTCATGTCCTCTGCCCATTTCTTGATTGGATTGTTTGTTCTTTGGGTGTTGAGTTTGCTAAGTTCCTTATAGATTTTGGATACTAGCCCTTTATCTGATATGTCGTTTGCAAATATCTTCTCCCATTCTGTCAGTTGTCTTTTGGTTTTGTTAACTGTTTCCTTTGCTGTGCAAAAGCTTTTGATCTTGATGAAATCCCAATAGTTCATTTTTGCCCTTGCTTCCCTTGCCTTTGCCGTTGTTCCTAGGAAGATGTTGCTACGGCTGAGGTTGAAGAGGTTGCTGCTTGCATTCTCCTCAAGAATTTTGATGGACTCCTTTCTCACATTGAGGTCCTTCATCCATTTGGAGTCTATTTTCGTGTGTGTTGTATGGAAGTGGTCCAATTTCATTTTTCTGCATGTGGCTGTCCAATTTTCCCAGCACCATTTATTGAAGAGGCTGTCTTTTTTCCATTGGACATTCTTTCCTGCTTTGTCGAAGATTAGTTGACCATAGAGTTGAGGGTTGATTTCTGGGCTCTCTATTCTGTTCCATTGATCTATGTGTCTGTTTTTGTGCCAGTACCATGCTGTCTTGATGATGACGGCTTTGTAATAGAGCTTGAAGTCCAGAATTGTGATGCCACCAACTTTGGCTTTCTTTTTCAATATTCCTTTGGCTATTCGAGGTCTTTTCTGGTTCCATATAAATTTTAGGATTATTTGCTCCATTTCTTTGAAAAAAATTGATGGTATTTTGATAGGGATTGCATTAAATGTGTAGATTGCTTTAGGTAGCATAGACATTTTCACAATATTTATTCTTTCAATCCAGGAGCATGGAACATTTTTCCATTTCTTTGTGTCTTCCTCAATTTCTTTCATGAGTACATTATAATTTTCTGCGTATAGATTCTTAGCCTCTTTGGTTAGGTTTATTCCTAGGTATCTTATAGTTTTGCGTGCAATTGTAAATGGGATTGACTCCTTAATTTCTCTTTCTTCTGTCTTGTTGTTGGTGTACAGAAAAGCAACTGATTTCTGTGCATTGATTTTATATCCTGACACTTTACTGAATTCTTGTACAAGTTCTAGCAGTTTTGGAGTGGAGTCTTTTGGGTTTTCCACATATAGTATCATATCATCTGCGAAGAGTGATAGTTTGACTTCTTGTTTGCCAATTTGGATGCCTTTAATTTCTTTTTGTTGTCTGATTGCTGAGGCCAGGACTTCTAGTACTATGTTGAATAGCAGTGGTGATAATGGACATCCCTGCCCTTTTCCTGACCTTAGCGGAAAAACTTTCAGTTTTTCTCCATTGAGAATGATATTTGCGGTGGGTTTTTCATAGATGGCTTTGATAATATTGAGGTATGTGTCCTCTATCCCTACACTTTGAAGAGTTTTGATCAGGAAGGGATGCTGTACTTTGTCAAATGCTTTTTCAGCATCTATTGAGAGTATCATATGGTTCTTGTTCTTTCTTTTATTAATGTGTTGTATCACATTGGTGACTTGCGGATGTTGAACCAACCTTGCAGCCCTGGAATAAATCCAACTTGATCGTGGTAAATAATCGTTTTAATGTACTGTTGAATCCTATTGGCTAGTATTTTGGCGAGAATTTTTGCGGTTGTGTTCATCAAGGATATTGGTCTGTAGTTCTCTTTTTTGGTGGGATCCTTATCTGGTTTTGGGATCAAGGTGATGCTGGCCTCATAAAATGAGTTTGGAAGTTTTCCTTCCATTTCTATTTTTTGGAACAGTTTCAGGAGAATAGGAATTAGTTCTTCTTTAAATGTTTGGTAGAATTCCCCTGGGAAGCCGTCTGGCCCTGGGCTTTTGTTTGTTTGGAGATTTTTGATGACTGTTTCGATCTCCTTACTGGTTATGGGCCTGTTCAGGTTTTCTATTTCTTCCTGGTTCAGTTGTGGTAGTTTATATGTCTCTAGGAATGCATCCATTTCTTCCAGATTGTCCAATTTGTTGGCGTAGAGTTGCTCATAGTATGTTCTTATAATTGTCTGTATTTCTTTGGTGTTAGTTGTGATCTCTCCTCTTTCAGTCATGATTTTATTTATTTGGGTCTTTTCTCTTTTCTTTTTGATGAGTCTGGCCAGGGGTTTATCAATCTTATTGATTCTTTCAAAGAACCAGCTCCTAGTTTCATTGATTTTTTCTATTGTTTTTTTGGTTTCTGTTTCATTGATTTCTGCTCTGATCTTTATGATTTCTCTTCTCCTGCTGGGTTTAGGGTTTCTTTCTTGTTCTTTCTCCAGCTCCTTTAGGTGTAAGGTTAGGTTGTGTACTTGAGACCTTTCTTGTTTCTTGAGAAAGGCTTGTACCGCTATATATTTTCCTCTCAGGACTGCTTTTGCTGTGTCCCACAGATTTTGAACTGTTGTGTTTTCATTATCATTTGTTTCCATGAATTTTTTCAATTCTTCTTTAATTTCCTGGTTGACCCATTCATTCTTTAGAAGGATGCTGTTTAGTCTCCATGTATTTGGGTTCTTTCCAGCTTTCCTCTTGTGATTGAGTTCTAGCTTCAAAGCATTGTGGTCTGAAAATATGCAGGGAATGATCCCAATCTTTTGATACCGGTTGAGACCTGATTTGTGACCCAGGATGTGATCTATTCTGGAGAAGGTTCCATGTGCACTAGAGAAGAATGTGTATTCTGTTGCTTTGGGATGAAATGTTCTGAATATATCTGTGATGTCCATCTGGTCCAGTGTGTCATTTAAGGCCTTTATTTCCTTGTTGATCTTTTGCTTGGATGATCTGTCCATTTCAGTGAGGGGAGTGTTAAAGTCCCCTACTATTTTTGTATTATTATTGATGTGTTTCTTTGATTTTGTTATTAATTGGTTGATATAGTTGGCTGCTCCCACGTTAGGGGCATAGATATTTAAAATTGTTAGATCTTCTTGTTGGACAGACCCTTTGAATAGGATATACTTTCCTTCCTCATCTCTTATTATAGTCTTTGGCTTAAAATCTAATTGATCTGATATAAGGATTGCCACCCCAGCTTTCTTCTGATGCCCATTAGCATGGTAAATTGTTTTCCACCCCCTCACTTTAAATCTGGAGGTGTCTTCGCCTCTAAAATGAGTTTCTTGTAGGCAACATACTGATGGGTTTTGTTTTTTTATCCATTCTGATACCCTGTGTCTTTTGATTGGGGCAATTAGCCCATTAACATTCAGGGTAACTATTGAGAGATATGAATTTAGTGCCATTATTAGTCTGTAAGGTGACTGTTACTGTATATTGTCTCTGTACCTTTCCGATCTACTACTTTTAGGCTCTCTCTTTGCTTAGAGGACCCCTTTCAATATTTCCTGTAGAGCTGGTTTGGTGTTTGCAAATTCTTTCAGTTTTTGTTTGTCCTGGAAGCTTTTCATCTCTTCTTCTATTTTCAATGATAGCCTAGCTGGATAGAGTATTCTTGGCTGCATGTTTTTCTCATTTAGTGCTCTGAATATATCATGCCAGTTCGTCCTGGCCTGCCAGGTCTCTGTGGATAAGTCTGCTGCCAATCTAATATTTTTACCATTGTATGTTACAGACTTCTTTTCTCAGGCTGCTTTGAGGATTTTCTCTTTGTCACTAAGACTTGTAAATTTTACTATTAGGTGACGGGGTGTGGACCTATTCTTGTTGACTTTGAGGGGGGTTCTCAGCATCTCCTGGATTTTGATGCTTGTTCCCTTTGCCATATTAGGGAAATTCTCTCCAATAATTCTCTCCAATAGACCTTCTGCTCCCCTCTCTGTTTCTTCTTCTTCTTCTGGAATCCCAATTATTCTAATGTTGTTTTGTCTTATGGTGTCACTTATCTCTCGAATTCTCCCCTCATGGTCCAGTAGCTGTTTGTCCCTCTTTTGTTTGGCTTCTTTATTCTCTGTCATTTGGTCTTCTATATCACTAATTCTTTCTTCTGCCTCATTTTTCCTAGCAGTGAGAGCCTCCATTTTTGATTGCACCTCATTAATAGCTTTTTTGATTTCAACTTGGTTAGATTTTAGTTCTTTAATTTCTCCAGAAAGGGCTTTAATATCTCCAGAGAGGGTTTCTCTAATATCTTCCATTCCTTTTTCTAGCCCGGCTAGAATGTTCAGAATCGTCATTCTGAACTCTTGATCTGACATATTACCAATGTCTGTGTTGATTACGTCCCTAGCCTTCGGTACTGCCTCTTGTTCTTTTGTTTGTGGTGATTTTTTCTGCCTTGTCATTTTGTCCAGATAAGAGGATATGAAGGAGCAAATAAAATACTAAAAGGGTGGCAAAGACCCCAGAAAAATGCGCTGTAACCAAATGAGAAGAGACCCCAAAATGTGGGGGTTAGAAAGGGGATAAAAAGAGGTTCAGAAAAAAAAAGAAAAAAATTTAAAAAATAAAACAAATAAAGAAAAATATAAAAAAGAAAGAAAAAATATATATATTTAGATAAACTAGTCAAAAAACGTTAAAAAAGAAAAGGGTAAAAGTTTTAAAAAATTTAGCAGAAGAAGAAAAAAGAAAAAAGAAAAAAAATTGAAAAAAGAAAAAAAAATTGAAGTAGCCGCAAGACTAAAGAATCATGGGGAGAAAGCCATGAGTTCCGTGCTTTGCTTTCTCCTCCTCTGGAACTGCGCTGCTGTCTTAGGAATTGAACCCACTTCCTTGATAGATGAACTTCGTCCTGGCTGGATATTTTGTTGATCTTCTGGGGGAGGGGCCTGTTGTAATAACTCTCAAGTGTCTTTGCCCGAGGCGGGATTGCACCACCCTTACCGGCCGCCGGACTAAGTAATCGGCTCGGGTTCGCTTTTGGGAGCTTCTATTCCCTGAACGCTTTCCGTAGAATTCCGGAGGATGGGAATGAAAATGGCGGCCTCCTAATCTCCGGCCCGGAAGAGCCGAGAGCCTGGGGCCCCACTCCTCAGTGTGCCCCCAGAGGACAGTACCCAATCATTCCCGTATCCCCAGCCTCTAGCCGTGCTCCGAGCTCACCCAGCCCACGACCAGTTCAAGGTAACCCCGAGCTGAGAGTTCAGTCCTCGGCTCTGTCTCTGCAGCCGGCTTCTCCGTTCTAATACCTGTGTGCTCTCCGACACTCCGACACCCCCGATCCTTCTGTGACCCTGCGGGACCTGGGGCCACGCTGACCCCGCGTGGGCTTCACCCTGGTTTAGCCTCTGGAGCAATGTCCCTCAGTGGAACAGACTTTTAGTATATGTGCTGCCGAAGCGAGCACAGTGGAACAGACTTTTAAAAGTCCTGATTTTGTGCTCCGTTCCTCCGTCACTTGCCGGGAGCCGGCCCCTCCCCCCGCGGTCTATCTTCCAGTCGTTTTAGATTTACTTCTCCGCCAGTCCTACCTTTCAGAAAGTGGTTGATTTTCTGTTTCTAGAGTTGCTGTTCTTCTTCTCTTCACTCTCCCGTTGGATTTGTAGGTGTTTGCAATGTTTAGATAAGCTATCGAGCTGATCTCCTGCTACCTGATGTAGTCTCAGCCTGCTACTTCTCCACCATCTTGACTTCTCCTCTGTCCCTCATTTCTTGCATTCCTGTTTTCTTTGTGTTTAGTTACTTTTTTCTGGAGTAAAAGTTTAAGTCCCTTTCTCATTTCCTTTTTTGCATAGTCTATCGTTATTTTCATTGTAGTTACTATGGGATATATTTAACATTCTAAAATTATGACATTTTAATTTGAATTTATACCAGCTTACCTTTAATAACATATAAAAATTTTACCCCTCTCTCCCTACTCCTTTTAGGTGCTGATGTCACAAAATTACATCTTTCTTTTTAAAAATTTATTTATTTATTTAAGAGAGAGAGACAGCACATATGAGCAGGGGGAGAGGCAAAGGGAAAGGTAGGCATAGTGATGGAATTTTCAAGCAGACTCTCCATTGAGCATGGAGCCCAAATCGAGGACCAATCCCAGGACCCCAAGATCATGACCTGAGCTGAAATTAAATCAGTCCCCCAACTGACTAAGTCACCCAGGTGCCCCACAAAATTACATCTTTACACTGTATGCCCCCAAACATAAACTAATAATTCTTTTATATGCATTAGTCTCTTAAATTATGTAGAAGGCAAAATGTGGAGTCACTGAATAAAAATACAGTAATACTGGTTTTTAGACTCATTATTGGCTTTACAACTGGTCTCTTGCATCATGTAGAAAACATAATTGGAGCCACAAGCTGTTGTTACAATAATACTAACTTTTATAATTGCCCATGCATTTACCTTTATTGAGATCTTTATTTTTGCATATGGCTGCAAGTTACTAATGCTAGAGTTTTTTCATTTTATGCTGCAGGAATTCCCTGGAGCATTACTTACAGGATCAATCTAGTTGTAAAATATTTCTAAGCTTTTGTTTATCCAGGAATATATTAATTTCACTTAATGTCACATTTTTTTTAGGATTGATATTTATTTATTTATTTATTTATTTAATCAGAGAGAGAGAAGGAGAGATCACAAGCAGGGAGTGTGGCAACAAGAGGGTGAGGGAGAAGCAGGCTCTCCACGGAACAGGGAACCTCATGTGGGGCTTGATCCTAGGACTGTGGGATCATGACCTGAGCTGAAGGAGATGCTTCACTGAACACGCCATGCAGGTACCTCTCTTTGTCACTTTTGAAGGACAACTTTGCTGTATATAGAATTTATAGTGTGTATGCATGTCTCTCTGTGTGTCTCTGAGTTCATTTTACTTGGTTTTGTCGAACTTGAGTTTTTAATAATCATACATTTCATCAAATTTGAGAAATTTTTAGACTTTAGTTCTTATAATATTCTATTTGCCTCTTTCTCTTTCTCTCTCTCTTCTCTTTCTGGAACTTTCACAGTGCGTATGTTGGTCTTGGTTGCTGGTGTCCTACAGTTAGTTACCTTAGGCTGTTTACTTTTCTTCAATCATTTTTCTTCTTTTCCCTCAGACTCAATAATTTTCATGGTCTTAACTTCAAGTTTGTGTATTCTTTTTCATGTCTATTCTACTTTGAATTTGAATTCCTCTAGTAAATTTTTGGTTTTAGTTATTATAATTTTTAGTTCCAGAATTTTTTTGGCTTCTTTTTTAGGTTTTCTATCTCTTTATTGATATTTCCAGGTTTTCATGTATTGTTTACTCGACTTTCTCTTCTCTCCATTTTCCTATAGGCCTTTTAGCACCTTTAAGATAGTTGTTTAAAATATTTCTTCTAGTATAGTTGCCATCAGGCCTTTTTCAGGAACAATCTCTGTTAATCTTTCCCTTCAAATGGTCCATACTTGCCTTTTCTTTGTATGCATTGTGGTTTTTGTTGTTGTTAAAAATTGAACATTTAATAATGTAGTAAATGGGTATCAGACTCTCTACCTTCCCCATTGCTTGCTGTTTATATATCTGTGAATATTCTGAAAATACTTATTTCAATAACTTTTAAATATCTATTATTGTTCATCACAATAAATAAAATAAATATATATGCAATGTATATAATATATAATTTATGTAATGTATATAAATATATACATATATGTATATATTTATTTATTTCTGGAATAACTTGACTCTGTGCTGCTGCTGTCATTATTAACATTATTATTATGCATTGAGTTCAAATTTATTACAATGTACTTTTTTATTTTTCTGAGTTCCCTGAGTTCACATTTGCACTTATCAAGGATTAGTAATATGTAATGTATATGTAGAAATAGTAATAATTCACATGTTGTCATTTAAATTTCTCTGAAGTTCCTGCATCCTTCAGTAATATGAATTTAGAATCAATTCCCAAACATGATGTATATTTAGGGCCCTGACTTCTCAGTGTCTCTTTATTTCTTTATAATTTTGAATGGTTAGCAGTCTTCCAGGATAAAACAAGGAGTTCTGCCAGCTATTTATAGCCACTGTCTTTATGCGATAACACAGATGCAGAATTTATAGCAAAAGATAAAGTACTTGCTTCTTGTCCCTATGCAGATGCTAACATCTTTAATTACAGTTGTTCAGATCATTAGTTCTGATTTACCTGTGACTTTTCTGGACTTAAATCCTACTCATGAATTTTGACTATGATACCATGATTTCTGCTTTTCTGTCTTAATGTTTTCCTCTTGGTTTGAGCTAGGCTTTTCTAAAATTAATATATTAATTGTTATATTGTTTTAGTGAAAGATAAGGTGTGAGAGCCTCTCACACAAACTTGAATATGCCATATCAAACAGAAATCAGCATTAGCAGGGCTTCAATTGTAATATGTACTATATTATATTTAAAATTTTCTGAGATACCAGAGTAAAGAATTTGAGTCACATCCCAGTGATAAATTGATGTAAATTTGAACAATGCAAGTATTAATCTCCTAATTCTAGTATTTTTAACATCTTAATTTAATTTTATTTTTTTCAGTGTTCCAAGATTCATTGTTTATGCACCACACCCAGTGCTCCATGCAATACACGTCCTCCTTAATACCCACCACAAGGCTCACCCATCCCCCACACCCCTCCCTTCCAAAACCCTCAGTTTGTTTCTGAGTCCACAGTCACTCATGCTTCATCTCCCCACCAATTTCCCTCATTGACTTTTCCTTTTCTTCTCCTAATGTTTTCCATAAGGAAGTGAAAACATATTTGATTCTCTCTGCTTGACTTATTTCACTCAGCATAATCTCCTCCTATCTCCATCTATGTTGATACAAAAGTTGGTTATTCATCTTTTCTGATGGAGGCATAATACTCTATTGTATTTATGGACTGTATTTTCTTTTTTCCATTCTTCTGTTGAAGGGCTTCTTGGCTCTTTCCACAGTTTGGCAACTGGGGCTATTGCTGCTATGAACATTGGGGTACACATTGCCCTTCTTTTCACTACATCTGTATCTTTGTGTTAAATACCCAGTAGTGCAATTACAGGGCCATAAGATAGCTCCATTTTTAATTTTTTGAGGAATCTTCACAGTGTTTTCCAAAGTGGCTGCACCAACTTGCATTCCCACCAAGAGTGTAAGAGGGTTCCCTTTTCTCCATACCTGTCCAGCACTTGTTGTTTCCATCTTTTTGTGTCTTCTTCAATTTCTTTCATGAGTGTTCTGTAGTTCCTCGAGTACAGGTCCTTTACCTCTTTGGTTAGGTTTATTCCAAGGTATCTTATGGTTCTTGGTGCTATAGTAAATGGAATCGATTCTCTAATTTCCCTTTCTGTATTTTCATTCTTAGTGTATAAGAAAGCCACTGATTTCTGTACATTGACTTTGTATCCTGCCACGTTACTGAATTGCTGTATGAGTTCTAGTAGTTTGGGGGTGGAGTCTTTGGGGTTTTCCATATAAAGAATCATGTCATCTGCGAAGAGAGAGAGTTTGACTTCTTCCTTGCCAATTTGGATATCTTTTATTTCTCTTTGTTGTCTGATTGCCATTGCTAGAACTTCTAATACTATGTTGAACAAGAGTGGTGAGAGTGGGCATCCTTGTCGTGTTCCTGATCTCAATGGGAAGGCTGCAAGCTTTTTCCCATTAAGGATGATATTTGCTGTGGGTCTTTCATAGATTTTATGAAGTTCAGGAATGTTCCCTCTAACCCTATACTTTGAAGCGTTTTCATCAGGAACGGATGCTGGATTTTGTCAAATGCTTTTTCTGCATCAATTGAGAGGACCGTGTGGTTCTTCTCTCTTCTCTTACTGATTTGTTCTATCACACTCATTGATTTGCGAATGTTGAACCAACCCTGCAACCCAGAGATGAATCCCACCTGGTCATGGTGGATAATCTTTTTATCATTGGCTACACTAATCCAAAAGAAAAGCCCAAATTAATAAAATAAAAGGGAGAGATCACAACTAACACCAAGGAAATAGAAACAATCATCAGAAATTATTACCAACAGTTATATGCCAATAAGTTAAGCAACCTAGATGAAATGGATGCATTCCTGGAAAACTACAAACTGCCAAAATTGAACCAGGAAGAAATTGACAACCTGAATAGACCAATATCTAGTAGCGAGATTGAAGCAGTGATCAAAAACCTCCCAAAAAACAAAGACCAGGACCTGACGGATTCCCTGGGGAATTCTACCAAACTTTCAAAGAAGAAATAACACCAATTCTCCTGAAGCTGTTCCAAAAAATTGAAGCAGAGGGAAAACTTCCAGACTCTTTTTATGAAGCCAGCATTACCCTGATCCCCAAACCAGGCAAAGACCCTACCAAAAAGGAGAATTTCAGACCAATATCACTGATGAATATGGATGCAAAGATTCTCAACAAGATCCTAGCAAACAGGATCCAGCAGCACATTAAAAAGATTATCCACCTGGGGCGCCTGGGTGGCTCAGTGGTTTAAGCTGCTGCCTTCAGCTCAGGTCATGATCTCGGGGTCCTGGGATCGAGTCCCGCGTCGGGCTCTCTGCTTGGCGGGGAGCCTGCTTCCTCCTCTCTCTCTCTCTCTGCCTGCCTCTCTCCCTACTTGTGATCTCTATCTGTCAAATAAATAAATAAAATCTTTAAAAAAAAAAAGATTATCCACCTTAACTCTTTTTTCATGGGGGATCTAATTCAGGGAATATTTTTTCAGATAGCTTAACTTCATAACCAAAATGGCTGGTGGTAACCACCAGTATAGCAAATGGAAGCGATTCTCTAATTTCCCTTTCTATATTGTAATTGCTAGTGTATAAGAAAGCAACTGATTTTTGTGCATTGAATTGTATCCTGCCACATTACTGAATTACTGTATGGGTCCTAATAGTTTGGAGGTGGAGTCTTTTGGGGTTACCATATAAAATATCATGTCATCGGAGAAGAGAGAGAGTTTGTCTTCTTCATTGCCAATTTGAATACCTTTTATTTCTTTTTGTTTCTGATTGCTGCTGCTAGGACTTCTAGTACTATGTTGAACAACAATGGTGAGAGTGGGCATCCTTGTCATGTTTTTGATCTCAGTGGGAATGCTGTTAATTTTTCCCCATTGAGAATGATATTTGATATTGGTTTTTTATATAGATTTTATGAGGTTGAGGAATGTTCCCTCTGTCCCTATACTTTGAAGGAATGGATGCTGTATGTCAAATGCTTTTTCTGCATCAATTGAGAGGACCATGTGGTTCTTCTGTCTTCTCTTACTGATTTTTTCACATTGATTGATTGTGAATGTTTAACCATCCTTGCATCCCAGGGATAAATCCCACCTGGTCATGGTGGATAATCTTTTTAATGTACTATTGGATCCTATTAGTTAGGATCTTACTGAGAATCTTGGTATCCATATTCATCAGGGATATTGGTCTGAATTTCTCCTTTTTGGTAGTGTCTTTGCCTGGTTTGGGGATTAAGATAATACTGGCTTCATAGAAAGAATCTGGAAGTTTTCCTTCTATTTCTATTTTTTGAAACAGCTTCAGGAGAATATGTATTATTTCTTCTTTTAATGTTTGGCAGAATTACCCAGGGAATCCATCAGGTCTTGGACTCTTATTTTTTGGGAGGTTTTTGATCACTGTCTCAATATTGTTACCAGATATTAGTCTGTTCAGGTTGTCAATTTCTTCCTGTTTCAGTCTTGGAAGTTTATAGGTTTCCAGGAATGCATCCATTTCTTCTAGGTTGCTTAATTTATTGACATATAACTGTTGAAAATAATTTCTGATCAATTGTTTTTATTTCCTTGGTGTTAGTCATGATTTCTCCCTTTTCATTCATAAGTTTATTAATCTGGGTCCTCTCGTTTCTTTTTGATTGGTTTGGCCAGTGGTTTATCGATATTATTGATTTTTTCAAAGAGCCAACTTCTAGTTTCGTTGATGTGTCCTACTGTATCTCTAGTTTCTAACTCATTGATCTCTGCTCTAATTCTTAATTATTTCCTTTCTTGTGCAAGGGGATAGCTTAATTTGTTGTTGATTTTCCAGTTCTTTAAGGTGTAAAGAGTGTTGGTGTATTTGGGATTTTTCAATTCATTTTTGCGTGTGGCTTGGATGGCTGTGTATTTCTCCCTTAGGACCACCTTTGCTATATCCCATAGGTTTTGGACCAATGTGTCTTCATTCTCATTGATTTCCATGAATTGCTTAAGTTCTTCTTTGATTTTCTGGTAGATCCAAACCTTCTTGAGCAGTATGTAGTTTAGCTTCCAGGTGGAATTACTTCCAAATTTTTTCTTGTGGTTGAGTTCCAGTTTCAAAGCTTTGTGGTCTGAGAATATCCAGGGAATAATCCCAATCTTTTGGTACAAGTTGAGCCCTGATTTGTGACCTAATATGACCTATTCTGGAGAAAGTCCCATGTGGGTTTGAGAAGAATGAGTATTCTATTGTTTTAGGGTGGAATGTTCTGTATATATCTATGAGGTCCATCTCGTCCAATGTGTCATTCACAGCTCTTGTTTCTTTATTGATTTTCTGTTCTGATGATCTGTCTGTGGCTGATCATGTGATGTTTTCAGATCCCCTACAATTAATGTATTCATATCAATATGAGTCTTTATTTTGTTGGTTTATGTAGTTGGCTGCTCCCATATTGGGAGCATAAATATTTATAATTGTTAAATCTGCTTGGTGGATAGACTCTTTAAGAATGATGCAGTGTCCTTCTGTATCTCTGACTACAGTCTTTAGCTTAAAATCTAATTTATCTGACATAAGAATCACTACTCCAGCTTTCTTTTGAGGCGCATTTACATGAAAGATGGTTCTCCATCCCTTCACTTTCAGGCTGGATATATCATAGGTTCAAAGTGTGTCCCTTGTAGACAGCATATGGACAGGTCCTGTCATTTTATCCAGTCTGAAACCCTGTGCCTTTTTATGGGAATATTTAGCCATTCACATTGAGAGTGAATTTTTTTTGTTTTTTTTACATCATGTTGCCTATGAAGTTCTTGTTTCTATACATCGTCTCTGTAACTTTCTATTCTATGTCACTCTTGGGTTCTTTTTTCTTTTATAGAACCCCCCTTAATATTTCTTATAGTGCCAGCTTGGTGTCTGCATACTCTTTTAAACCTTGCCAATCTTGGAATCTCTTTATCTTTCCATCCATTTTGAGTGTCAGCCTTACTGGGTAAAGTCTTCTGGCTGCATATTCTTCTCATTCAGTGCCCTGAATATGTCTTGCCAGCCCTTTTAGGCTAGCCAGGTTTCTGTGGACAGCTCTGATGTTATTCTGATGGTCCTTCCTCTGTACATAAGGAATCTCTTCCCCCTAGCTGCCCTTAGGACCTGTTGTCTGAAATTATGATTCATGAATTTCACAATCATGTGTCTGGATGTCTTCCTAGACTTGTTGATGTTGGGGGGTATCCTTTCTGCCTCTAGGACATGAACACTTGTTCCAGGCCTCAGTTTAGGGAAAATGCATCCAGTATTTTTCACCTATATCTTCTAGTCTTCTCTCTTTCTCTACCCCCTCAGGGATCCCAAAGATCCTGACACTGGAACATTTCATGGCACCATTTATTTCCCTAATTCTGTTCTCATGGCTTCTAAGTTGTTTCTCCCAGGCCTCCTCCTGATCCTGTTTTTCTATCAGTTTTTCTTCTAGATCACTAATTTTGTCTTCTCAGTTACACTAGCTGTTAGAGAATTTAGATCGGATTGGATCTCAATAGCATTTTTTTTTTTTATTTCTGCCAGATCAGCTCTCACTTCTGCCCTTACAGATTCTATGTTGTCACTAATCTTCTCCAACCTAGCCACTGCCTGGACAATTTTTATCCTGAATTCCATTTCCAACATATTGTATATGTCCATATCCAATAGTTCTGTGGCAGAGGTCACAGTCTCTGAATTGTTCTGCTGTTGGTGTTTCTCCTCCTAGTCATTTTGGTGAGAGATGGTTGAGGGGATGTATACCTGAATATATCAGCCTTGATCCAGGCAAGGTGAACCCTGGAACATTTTGGAGCAATTGGAAGTCACCACCAAAAAGAAAGAAAATGAAAAAAAGAAAGAGAAAAGGAGGGGAAAAAAGAGAAAAAAAATCCAAAATTAGTCCCAAAAGTAAGATTTATAAGGTACATAAACCAAAAATGAACAAACAAGAAGACTGACAAAGTAAGAGACAAGACAGAAAAAAAAAAAAAAAAGAAAAACCCACTTAAAATGAACTCCAAGAATAAGATTTATATAGTACAAGAACAAAAACAAATACACAGAAACACTGACAGAAGAATAAGATGAGAAGGTGGTTATAAACCCTTGATGTGGGCAAGGGAGGTTATTTCAGTACTTCCTTGGTGTATCTTGTTATCTTTATTAAAGGTCTCAACTTTCCAGAGATAAAGGGAAATTAAAACTGGCTTATATTAGGGGTTCTATTGAATAGGGAGAAAGGGTTACCTTGAAGCTTATATCTATATCTATGTATCTATCTATCTATCTACCATCTATCTATATACACATATATAGATAGATATATAAAGGAAAAAAATAAGAAACCCAGGCATATGTATGAAAAAAGTTCAAGTTAAATAGTTATATGAAGTGTGTTGTATAAAATATCTTGTTGTAATGGTGGGCAGGTTAAAAAAATAAAAGATGGAGAATTGTGAGAACTAATTACAAAAACAGTTATATCTATGAAATATACAGGTTTTGGAGCAGTACTGGGGGCTTAATATATTGTTTTCCCCTGATGTTGGGGTTTTACAGTTTTATGGGGACCCTGTAGTTATTGGCCTCTTGTTTTGGGATTGCATTCTGGGGGAGGGGCCTGCCACATTGTTTTTCAGTCAGTGTTGCCTGGGCTGAGTTGCCCTGCCCCTAGCAAGGGGCTGGATTCTGTCAAAACTGGTTTTTCAGGTTTTTGTTCTTTGGAGTTTTTTGTTCTTGGGCAGCTTTTTATGGCTTTTCAGAGGACTAGTGCAAAATGTAAGCTGTCTACACCTGGTCCTGGGCCTCAGAGAGAAGCCTCAGTTTGTTCCCCTCTGGATGGTCCAGAACACACAGACTCCCCCTCTACAATCTGTACTGAACACTGCACAACCTCCCACAGGTGGTTTACACTCCCAGCCACTGTCTCAGCGGTTGTCTGCAGCCCCTGTTTGTCTTTGCATCCATGTGCCACTAAAACCACGAGCTATGTTGGTCCAGGAGAGCCCTATCCTGGTGGCTGTTGGGACTGCAGTCTGGGGTCCATGCCTACAACCCAGCAGCAGTTCAGGTGGTGGATGGTTGTGGGTTCAGAGACCACCAGATGGTGCCAACACCAGGCTTTCTCAGGTTCAGGCAGGGGTGTACCTAGTTCAATTGGCGGAGCAAGCAGCAGGAAGTTGCAGGCCCAAGGGGATTGGAGCCACCACTGGATTCTCTCAGTCATGGGTGTTCACTGGCAGTGACCATCCTGGGACCATAGACTTAGGAATGTGCCCGTGGCCACCCAATTCCACCACTTGCCCCTTAAGATCTTTTGCTCTTTTTAAGTGCTTTTAACCAGACTCCAAGTTAATGTTGGTCCCCAATAACTGGGCACTTTTGTATTGGTGTTTTACTTTCCAATGGGTCACTTCTGGTGCCTCCCTCCCCCTTCCGTTTATCCTCCAGTATCAGTCTGAGCATTCCCACTCCACTTTACCTCTCCACTGATGTCTTCTGCCCCTGTAGAGATCTAGAAGTGTATAATCTTACTTCGTAGGCTGATTTCATGGATGTTCAGAGTGTTGTGGTAGATATTTAGCTCAACTTCAGGGGACTAGTTGAAACAGGGTCTCCTACTTCTCTGCCATCTTGCTCCTCCCCTCCCCAATTCTAGTATTGCAATAAGTTTGTAATAGTTGCCTTTTTTTTTTTTAAGATTTTATTTATTTATTTGACAGACAGGGATAACAAGTAGGCAGAGAGGCAGGCAAAGAGAGACGAGGAAGCAGGCTCTCTGCTGAGCAGAGAGCCCCATGCAGGGCTCGATCCCAGGACTCCGGGATCATGACCTGAGCTGAAGGCAGAGGCCTTAACCCACTGAGCCACCCAGGTGCCCCCATAGTTTCTTTTCTTTTCTTTTTTTTTTTTTTTTTTACTCAAATGGTATAAGAAATAATGTGGATTAACAGATGGTAGTCTATAATTGCAAAGTATCCTTTAAAGATATATTATATATTTTTCTTTTCAATAAATGCTTATTGGACACCTACCATGTACCAAATACTGTTTTAATTGCTAAGGAAATATTGATAAATAATACAGAACTATTTATTATTTTCAATGAGTTTATATTCTAATTTGGGAGCTAGAAAATTTGTACACACATACAGAGTACTATATAAAAATACAATGTAATGGTAGATAATGATAGATACTGGTTAGGGAAAAGATTGAAGGGGTAGAAGATAATTATAAGTAGAATGATGAAGGAAAACTTCTTGAGATGTAAATTTGGAAAGGATCTGAATCAATAGGGGAAAAGTCATTTGAAAACCTATGAGAAGGCTTTTTCAAGTAGAAAGAACCAAAAATTTATATATCCTGACATGGGAACAAATTTGACATGTTAGAAGAAGATAAAGGTTGCTAGTATGAATACATGGAATAAAGGAAGAGATTTTAGAATAGAAGGTTGAAGATGTACCCATATGCTATGTCATATGCTATTCAGATGGCCATATGCTAGTCAGAATCATGGACCCATGAATATGTCCACATCCTAATTCCTGGAACCTGTGAATAAGTTGTGTCACATGGAAAGAGGAATTAAGATTGCACATAGAATTACAGTTGCTCATTAGCTGACTTTGAGATGAGGAATTTATCTTGAATTATCTGGCTGGTCTCAATGTGATCACAAAGTTCCTTCTAAGTAAAAAAGAGGGTTGTGGGAGTCAGTATCAGAGTGATACAAAATAAAGATTGAACTGGCTATTGCTGAGTTTGAAGATGAAAGAAGACTACAGGCCAATGAATATGGACATCCAAGAGAAACTATGAAAGGCAAGAATTTGTAATCTGTCCTAGATCCTCCAGAAAGAATACAGCCCTCCAGAAAACCTGATTTTAGCATAGGGAGATTAATTTTGGGCTTCTAATCTTTAAGGCTATAAGATAATAAATTTGTGTTGCTTAAGTCACTGTTCTGGGATACTTTGTATACTTTGTTATAGTAGTAATAGGAAGATAATACAGGTCATATCATCTAAGCCATCACAGTTTCGTTCTAACACGACAGAAATCAACTGGATTACATAAAGCAGAAAAATAATGCAATATGATTTACTAATTTATAGAATTCTTGCTGACCATGGAAAATAGACTACATGGAATTATTAGACTAAGCAAGGAGACTAGTTAGGTGCTTCATAGGTGGATACACAAATACACCTAAAACTGGTAACTGAGAGTTGAGAAAAGGATTTGGAAATCTATGACTATATGCTATTTAAAATTAGGGGAGTTAATATGAATACCTTGGCATACTTTAGATGAAAAAGTGATAGAAAGACTAAGCCATGGAGTACTCTACCATTGACAGTTGAAGACAAGTAGGATTATCCAGAAAATTCAAATTATAAAGAATGACTTGAGAAGTAAAAGGAAATAGAGTACCTGTACTAGAGGCCAAGTGAAAAAGTATTTAAGGAAAATAGGACTGATCAATCATGTTACATATCCCTGAAAAGCAGGTAAAATGAAAATCCAGAACTAATCATTGTCACTTAGGGGTATTTTTTTACCTTGCCATATATATACTTAATAGAGTGATTGAGGCAAAGTCTTTTTGCACTGGATTTAAGAAGGAAGGGAAAGGGGGCAAAAAGTAAAGCTGGTTGTTAATCTTTTAATATTTATTTACATATCAAGTATGTTTGTTTATTCTCTGATTATTCCAGAAAAAATTGGGGAGAAGTAAAAGAACACTTAAAAATTGAGTTTTAAAAGTACATAAAAATAGAGTACTTTGGTAGAAAAAAAGAAATCTTTACTAAAAGATTCACTTTTTAGAATACATTCCAGTATCTAGTGACAATATGAAAAGTTTAGGGGAGCCACTTAATTGTTGAACCCAGAGAGAACTGGGTTATAATCTTAAATGCCACTTCTAACTCTTAATAACTATTGCCCATTCTTTCACTTCCCTACAATTAACAACTCCTATTTTGTACCATCTAACAAAAAGACAAAAAAAAATTATGACTCAGTTTCACAATTAATTCAATTTCATAATCTGAATTAATTTTAATAGCATTCCTAAAGTCTAAGTCACCATAAAAATGATGTTCTCTGGGGCGCCTGGGTGGCTCAGTGGATTAAGCCGCTGCCTTCGGCTCAGGTCATGATCTCAGGGTCCTGGGATCGAGCCCCACATCAGGCTCTCTGCTCCGCAGGGAGCCTGCTTCCTCCTCTCTCTCTGCCTGCCTCTCTACCTACTTGTGATCTCTCTCTCTGTCAAATAAATAAATAAAATCTTTAAAAAAAAAAAATGATGTTCTCTGTTTATCTGAAGATTTTAAGCAACCATTTATTTAACAAATGTTTCTGATAGAAATATGTTGAAGTATTATATGTATTAATTAGAACTTACTTCATTTGAATCCTATTTTAGTTTTAAATGCCAAATGTGTATTATTGCATATAAAAGTTAATTTTGAAAGATTTGTGTTTGTACATTTATTTGACTCAAGTATTTATATGTCTAGAATATAGAAAACATCTAATTTTATAACTTCAAAATATGCTAAAATAGATGAAAGTACTAGCATGCAGTATAGTTTGCCCTTTAAAGCCAAATTTACTTGCATTTCAAAGTGAATGTATTAAACATGTTTATATTTCTCTTTGTTTTACTTTTTAAAAATGTTTGTAGCATTTGAAATGCCATGGTTATATTAGAAAATATATGGACTATATTTATGCAAAATATAATAAAACCAGTTAACATATTTTATCTCCTATTTGACAGAATTATAGCTTGCTTACAGTAAGAAATGTTCAGCTTAGGAAAAATTAAAATGATAATGTTCATAATATTTCTTAGAAAATATATCTGTAGAAATCATAGTATTCTAAAGAAATTTCTACCTTATTCTTTCCCAGCTTCCCCCAAAAGAAATGTTCTTTTGAAATTTCTTTTATTATAATTTATTGATAATGGCATACAAGTAGGAATGAACATTGACAGCTGTGTTTCCAGTGTTTAGCATCAACATGGGTGTTAGCTCTTACATTAATATTGTTTTACTATCACAGAGAAAAGTATTATATGTCTCAACTTTATATTAAATACTGGCCAAACTTTGAAATCAAATTGACTTCAAAATCTGGAAGCTTTGTTATATAGCTATATAAAAATAACATTATCAATTTAAGATTATTGAACAATTGCAATACCTTACACACTGAACTTCATTCATTTCAAGAAATCATGGCATTAATGCAATAATTCTATGAAATATTTATAAAGAATAATTCCAATATTAAAGTTAGTAACTAACAGGGAAAGTTAATGTTAGGAAAACTTTGCTTTAACTATTTTACCTCCATCTTTTTTTCATCCAAGAATTGAAAGGAAAGAAATTGTAATAATGTTAGTGTAGGTCTTGATATCTATTAAATAAATGATGGTTACAATGCATTAAAATAATTTTCAACATTTGCTGAGAAGTAAACAATATATTAAGAAGTCTTAAGTTAAACGTGGAATATTACAAATCACACTGCTAGAGTTACATCAAGAAAATAGTGGATTAGAACAGTTTCAGGAGAATAGGAATGAGTTCTTCTTTAAATGTTTGGTAGAATTCCCCTGGGAAGCCGTCTGGCCCTGGGCTTTTGTTTGTTTGGAGGTTTTTGATGACTGTTTCAATCTCCTTACTGGTTATGGGCCTGTTCAGGTTTTCTATTTCTTCCTGGTTCAGTTGTGGTAGTTTATATGTCTCTAGGAATGCATCCATTTCTTCCAGATTGTCCAATTTGTTGGCGTAGAGTTGCTCATAGTATGTTCTTATAATTGTCTGTATTTCTTTGGTGTTAGTTGTGATCTCTCCTCTTTCATTCATGATTTTATTGATTTGGGTCCTTTCTCTTTTCTTTTTGATGAGTCTGGCCAGGGGTTTATCAATCCTATTGATTCTTTCAAAGAACCAGCTCCTAGTTTCATTGATTTTTTCTATTGTTTTTTTGGTTTCTATTTCATTGATTTCTGCTCTGATCTTTATGATTTCTCTTCTCCTGCTGGGTTTAGGGTTTCTTTCTTGTTCTTTCTCCAGCTCCTTTACGCGTAGGGTTAGGTTGTGTACTTGAGACCTTTCTTGTTTCTTGAGAAAGGCTTGTACCGCTATATATTTTCCTCTCAGGACTGCCTTTGCTGTGTCCCACAGATTTTGAACTGTTGTGTTTTCATTATCATTTGTTTCCATGAATTTTTTCAATTCTTCTTTAATTTCCTGGTTGACCCATTCATTCTTTAGAAGGATGCTGTTTAGTCTCCATGTATTTGGGTTCTTTCCAGCTTTCGTCTTGTGATTGAGTTCTAGCTTCAGAGCATTGTGGTCTGAAAATATGCAGGGAATAATCCTAATCTTTTGATACCGGTTGAGACCTGATTTGTGACCCAGGATGTGATCTATTCTGGAGAAGGTTCCATGTGCACTAGAGAAGAATGTGTATTCTGTTGCTTTGGGATGAAATGTTCTGAATATATCTGTGATGTCCATCTGGTCCAGTGTGTCATTTAAGGCCTTTATTTCCTTGTTGATCTTTTGCTTGGATGATCTGTCCATTTCAGTGAGGGGAGTGTTAAAGTCCCCTACTATTATTGTATTATTATTGATGTGTTTCTTTGATTTTGTTATTAATTGGTTGATATAGTTGGCTGCTCCCACGTTAGGGGCATAGATATTTAAAAAAATAGAAATGGAAGGAAAACTTCCAAACTCATTCTATGAGGCCAGCATCACCTTGATCCCAAAACCAGACAAGGATCCCACCAAAAAAGAGAACTACAGACCAATATCCTTGATGAACACAGACGCAAAAATTCTCGCCAAAATACTAGCCAATAGGATTCAACAGTACATTAAAAGGATTATTCACCACGATCAAGTGGGATTTATTCCAGGGCTGCAGGGTTGGTTCAACATCCGCAAATCAATCAATGTGATAGAACACATTAATAAAAGAAAGAACAAGAACCATATGATACTCTCAATAGATGCTGAAAAAGCATTTGACAAAGTACAGCATCCCTTCCTGATCAAAACTCTTCAAAGTGTAGGGATAGAGGGCACATACCTCAATATTATCAAAGCCATCTATGAAAAACCCACTGCAAATATCATTCTCAATGGAGAAAAACTGAAAGCTTTTCCATTAAGGTCAGGAACACGGCAGGGATGTCCATTATCACCACTGCTATTCAACATAGTATTAGAAGTCCTAGCCTCAGCAATCAGACAACAAAAAGAAATTAAAGGCATCCAAATTGGTAAAGAAGAAGTCAAACTATCACTCTTCGCAGATGATATGATACTATATGTGGAAAACCCAAAAGACTCCACTCCAAAACTGCTAGAACTTGTACAGGAATTCAGTAAAGTGTCAGGATATAAAATCAATGCACAGAAATCAGTTGCATTTCTGTACACCAACAACAAGACTGAAGAAAGAGAAATTAAGGAGTCAATCCCATTCACAATTGTACCCAAAACTATAAGATACCTAGGAATAAACCTAACCAAAGAGACTAAGAATCTATACACAGAAAATTATAAAGTACTCATGAAAGAAATTGAGGAAGACACAAAAAAATGGAAAAATGTTCCATGCTCCTGGATTGGAAGAATAAATATTGTGAAAATGTCTATGCTACCTAAAGCAATCTACACATTTAATGCAATCCCTATCAAAATACCATCCATTTTTTTCAAAGAAATGGAACAAATAATCCTCAAATTTATATGGAACCAGAAAAGACCTCGAATAGCCAAAGGAATATTGAAGAACAAAGCCAAAGTTGGTGGCATCACAATTCCGGACTTCAAGCTCTATTACAAAGCTGTCATCATCAAGACAGCATGGTACTGGCACAAAAACAGACACATAGACCAGTGGAACAGAATAGAGAGCCCAGAAATCGACCCTCAACTCTATGGTCAACTAATCTTCGACAAAGCAGGAAAGAATGTCCAATGGAAAAAAGACAGCCTCTTCAATAAATGGTGCTGGGAAAATTGGACAGCCACATGCAGAAAAATGAAATTGGACCACTTCCTTACACCACACACGAAAATAGACTCCAAATGGATGAAGGACCTCAATGTGAGAAAGGAATCCATCAAAATCCTTGAGGAGAACGCAGGCAGCAACCTCTTCGACCTCAGCCGCAGCAACATCTTCCTAGGAACAACGGCAAAGGCAAGGGAAGCAAGGGCAAAAATGAACTATTGGGATTTCATCAAGATCAAAAGCTTTTGCACAGCAAAGGAAACAGTTAACAAAACCAAAAGACAACTGACAGAATGGGAGAAGATATTTGCAAACGACATATCAGATAAAGGGCTAGTATCCAAAATCTATAAGGAACTTAGCAAACTCAACATCCAAAGAACAAACAATCCAATCAAGAAATGGGCAGAGGACATGAACAGACATTTCTGCAAAGAAGACATCCAGATGGCCAACAGACACATGAAAAAGTGCTCCACGTCACTCGGCATCAGGGAAATACAAATCAAAACCACAATGAGATATCACCTCACACCAGTCAGAATGGCTAAAATTAACAAGTCAGGAAATGACAGATGCTGGCGAGGATGTGGAGAAAGGGGAACCCTCCTCCACTGTTGGTGGGAATGCAAGCTGGTCCAACCACTCTGGAAAACAGCATGGAGGTTCCTCAAAATGTTGAAAATAGAACTACCCTATGACCCAGCAATTGCACTACTGGGTATTTACCCTAAAGATACAAACATAGTGATCCGAAGGGGCACGTGTACCCGAATGTTTATAGCAGCAATGTCTACAATAGCCAGACTATGGAAAGAACCTAGATGTCCATCAACAGATGAATGGATCAAGAAGATGTGGTATATATACACAATGGAATACTATGCAGCCATCAAAAGAAATGAAATCTTGCCATTTGCGACGACGTGGATGGAACTAGAGCGTATCATGCTTAGTGAAATAAGTCAATCGGAGAAAGACAACTATCATATGATCTCCCTGATATGAGGACATGGAGAAGCAACATGGGGGGGGAGGGGGATAGGAGAAGAATCAATGAAACAAGATGGGATTGGGAGGGAGACAAACCATAAATGACTCTTAATCTCACAAAACAAACTGGGGGTTGCTGGGGGGAGGTGGGATTGGGAGAGGGGGAGCGGGCTATGGACATTGGGGAGGGGAGGCGAACCATAAGAGACTATGGACTCTGAAAAACAACCTGAGGGTTTTGAAGGGTCAGGGGTGGGAGGTTGGGGGAACAGGTGGTGGGTGATGGGGAGGGCACGTTTTGCATGGAGCACTGGGTGTTGTGCAAAAAGAATGAATACTGTTACGCGGAAAAAATTAATAAAAGGGGGAAAAAAAAAAATTAAAAATAAATAAATAAATAAATAAATAAATAAATGGAAAAAAAAAAAAAAAAAAAAAAAAAAAAAAAAAAAAAAAAAGAAAATAGTGGATTAGGAAGCGCCAAGCCTTCACACACCACTAAACATTTAAAAAACAAACAAAAACAGAGAATAAAAACAAAATCAAATAAACAGAAGAAACTGAACTAAAGACTGGCTAAAATAGTTTTAAAGAGCTCTGGAAAACAAAGGTCTATAGCAAACACGTGAAAACCCACTCAAGAAAAAGACACATTCAAAATAGTAGGAAATTTCATGTGGTTATTACTAACCTGTCCCATCTTCCCAGCATGGTGGGACATCATTCTAGATGAGGCACCAGCTTAGTTCCCAATACCGTGTTCTGAATGGGAAAAGCCAGCAAAGACATTATTTGTAATATTCTTATCTGTCTGGGGACTGCTGGAAGGAGGGGGCTCTCTTATCTAACTTAAAGTTCAGGCAAAGAGGTTTGGGGGAGTGGTGTAACATTTATGTCAGATGGAGGGAAGCAGTGCGTTCTCCTTGAGACCCCTCCAGAGAGAGAAATACCCACAGAATGGGATAAGAGAATATCTGTAGAGACATACAATAGATCATCTAAGGAGCTGAGGAGAAGCTGCAAGGACACTGGGGAAATAAGACATTCAAATGCAGCTATGCATATGGAGAATCAAACACACACACACACACACACATAAGAGGCATGCTCATAAAGACTTGAAAAAACCTTAAGCTTTCATTTTAGCTGATCCCAAGGATCACAGTATACTTAAATAATAAGTAGAGGCTTTTCTCAGCACAAAGCCAGTTTGCTCAGACAGGTACAGGTGGCTTTTTGTTCAAGTGCCTTGCCTTTTCTTTCTTTCTTTCTTTCTTTCTTTCTTTCTTCCTTCCTTCCTTCCTTCCTTTCTTCCTTTCCTTTTCCTTTCCTTTTTTTTCTTTTCTTTTCCTCTCCTTTTCTTTTGTTTCATCTTTCCTTTTCTTTTCTTTTCTTTTCTTTTTCTTTTTCTTTTCTTCTTCCCGTCCCTTCCCTTCCCTTCCCTTCCCTTTCCTTCCCTTCCCTTCCCTTCTCTCCCCTCCCCTCCCCTCTCTTCTCCTCTCCTCTCCTCTCCTCTCTTTTCCTTTCCTTTCCTTTCCTTTCCTGTTTACTTTTTTCTTTTCTTTTCTATTCTTTCTACTGTATTTTCCTTTATATATCAACTTTTGCATGAATTATAAAATAAACTTGTGAATTTGGAGAGAAAAGAAAGCTTTGGGGATTTTGGAATTTATTGAATCTGTAAATTAATTTCTGAAATTTGTGGACAATGTTACCAATATCAAACATTTAAAATTTGAGACTTCACTAAATTATTACTCTTCAATTTCCTTCTATAATATTTTATGATTTTCAATGTATATGTTACATCCATTTTGTTAAATGTATTACTAAGTATATTGGTTTCTTGGAGCTGCTATAATAAATTACTATAAACTCATTGTCTTAAAGTAAGAGAATTTTGTATTTCATAGCTTTGGTGGCCAGAAGTCTAAAATCAAAATGTCTACAACCCTGCACTTTCTCTGGTGGCTCTAGGGAAGATTCTATGCCTTCCCTCTTCCAATTTCTGTTGGCTGTCAGCATTCTTTGGCTTATGACAGCATCACTCCAATCTGCTTTCATTTCACATTGTGGGTTCCTCTGTTTTTCTTTTAAATAGATGTTTATCCATTTGGGTAATCCAGGATAATCTCATTTTGAGATCCTTAATTTACTTACAACTACAAACACCCTTTTTACAAATATGTAACATCCACAGGTTTTTGGGATTTGAATAAGGGCATATATTTGTGGGGGGACCCTACAATTTAACCCATTACACTAAGTATTTTATTTATTTTGGATAATACTGTTTATCTTTTATTTTATCATAATATCTGATATTTTATATAAAAATGCAATAAATAAAATTGATTTCTGTCTATTGGCCCTTTATCATAATTCTTTGATAAATTCACTAATTAGTTCTACTTAAAAAAAATAAGTAACCTCTACTGACATCAAGTTGCATGATCTACATACTGAGGCTACTAAGAGCCCCAAATTAGCTCTACATTTTATGTATACTGAGATCCTTCAGGATAATGTATGTAAACATTTATGTCAGTTGTGAATAAAGACAATTTTACTTCTCACTTTTGAAACTTTATACATTTTTTCCTTATTATACCAATTACATACTCCAGTAAGATTTTGAATAGACGTAGTAAAAGTTAACATACTTTTTGTTCCCAATTATGATGGGAAAGTGTTCAATATTTCACTATTAGGTATGTTAATTTTAGTTTCTGTAGATGCCCTTTATTGTGTTGAGAAATCTCCATTCTGAGAAAAGTTATCAAAACAAGATACCAATTAGTAGCTCTACATAATGAAATTTTTTTAAATGCTTCTGAGTGTTTGGTTTCCTTGCATGTTTATGGTAGATATGCAAATATATACAATTTTGTGTAAAATTGCTTGACAACATAATTTCATATGCTTTTACCTAGTAATTTCAATAGAGAAAAATGATGTCGAGAAAATATTTCTATGGAATGGTTAAAAGGAAAATTAAAATATTTTAAGAATAGGTAAAAGATGAAATAATGAAGGCAGCAGATAATGAACACCATTTTGAGATTTCTGAAAGAAAGAGAGTAATGTAGTTTCAGTGTTTCAAACTACTCATTAAGATTTCATGAGCTTGCCAATGTCTTGAATACTCTGCCTCCTGAATTTTTATACCCGGTGAAATTCTACCTTCAATTCAAATGTCAGCTTCCAAATAAAAATGAGTAATTTCATTTTGAATGTGGGCTGCAAACATTTTGTTCTACACTGTAGTCTTGTTAGAGTTAGTTCTAGCACTATAGAAGTCTGTGGCACAAAATGGCTGAGGAGATGCTTTGTGCAGCCTACCTGCCTGAATTAAAATCTTAGCTCCGGGGCGCCTGGGTGGCTCAGTGGGTTAAAGCCTCTGCCTTCGGCTCAGGTCATGATCCCAGGGTCCTGGGATCGAGCCCCGCATCGGGCTCTCTGCTCCGCGGGGAGCCTGCTTCCTCCTCTCTCTCTGCCTGCCTCTCTGCCTAGTTGTGATTTCTCTCTGTCAAATAAATAAAATATTAAAAAAAAAAAAAAAAAAAAAATCTTAGCTCCACAGTGATGAAAATGTTGTGTGATCTTAGCCAAGTTTTTGAAACTCTCTGGACTGTATTTTCTAGTTTGCAAAATTAAATTTAAAAAAATGTAGTAACATCGTGGTGAGCATAAGCATTTAACTACTTAGTAGTTATGAACCCTTTGACCAAGATCACTCTGTGTTTTCACTATTATTGTTCATTTGTATCTGCCCCCTCCCCCATATTAGACTGTGAAACCCTTGAGGACAATAACTGTCTTTTAATTTTTCAGAAGTTTAGAATAATATTTCAAAATTTAGACAGGCCAGTTAACTATTTTTCATGGGGGATAATGCTCCAAATTCAAATATATTCAGAAAGTAAATATTCTTAATATATTCAACATGTTTAATTAATTTTTGATAAGTTATAGCCATTGTCAGTGATGGCTTTAGAAATTTCTCTAGAAACCAGTCACTTTAAAATAAATGATTATCTATGAATGATCATATGGACTTAATTCAAATTTGGAGAATAATTTGGAACTATTAAGAGTCATTACAATAATAAGTTTTGACTTGACATGAGCATAATTCCAGAAAAAAAATAAATTAGAAAGTCTTTCAATTTTACAAAGCCTTATATATATGCCTCACATATCCAAAATATTCCTATTGCTTACATGATTTATAGGTATCTTTAGTGAATCCACTGTCTCACTCAGAGATCTGATACTTTTATTCCATAAGCCACCTTTGAAAGTGATTTAATGCTTCAGCAGGTTTTGAATGTTTTTAAATAATTCTCCAAATTTGGCAAGACTTACTTGTCCATCTGTAGATTAATTCCTCTGTGCAAAGTGCATTGTTCACATGTGGGCCGTAATGTGCACACAAATATTCAACTTAATTAGAACTCTCAGAATCTTTGAAATTAGAGACACCAGGAAAGCATTAGTTAGAATCAAGTAAGATTTAGAATATCTGGTGTCAGCTCAAACTGTTTCTGGTGTTGCCACCACATATATTGTACTAATTTAACCTGCATCTGCAGAGACCACCATCACAATTAAGGTGACTGGGAAAATTTATACTGACCCCTACCCCACACACTCAGAATTTTTTTTTTAATATTTTATTTATTTGACAGAGAGAAATCACAAGCAGGCAGAGAGGCAGGCAGAGAGGAGGAAGCAGGCTCCCTGCGGAGCAGAGAGCCCGATGTGAGGCTTGATCCCACAACCTGAGCTGAAGGTAGAGGCCATACTCAGAAATTTTAATTTGATTATTCTGGAGACGAGCCCAAGCCTGAGCAGTGAGTGATTCTAATGTGCACTCCAGGTTAAGCCTGTTGATGTAGATGAGCTGTCCTCCAAAATCAGACTCCAAGCCCAATGCCTACATTCCTCAAAAACTTTATGGTAGGCAGAATTTGTAAAAATTTCCACCAAGGGTATCCCACTCTGATCCCTAGAAACTGAGAATGTGATGACATAATCAGGGTGATTTTAAGAAAAGCAGAAAACCTGGTAGACTTGGTCTAATCACATGAGCTCTTAAACACTGAGAACTATCTCCAACTGATAACACAAGGAAAAGTCAGAGGTTCAAAGAACAAGAATGATTTAATGTGCTGTTGTTGGCTTTGAAGATTGAAGAAGCACTATGCAAAGGAACTCTGGCTGGTAACCTTTAGAAACTGAGAGTACCCCTTGACTGAGAGCTAGTGAAAAAAGCAGGCCCTCAGTTCTACAACTCTGGGAATTGGATTCTACCGAACACTTGAATGAGTTTGGGAGCACATTCTTCTCCAGGTAGGTACCTATCCTGCTTCAGACCCTGAATTTGGTTTTATGAAATCCAAAGCTTAGAACAATCAATCTTGCCTGGATTTCAGACCTACAGAAATGTAGGTTAATACATGGGTGTTGTTTTAAGTCACTAGGTTAGTACTAATTTGTTATTGAACAATTTAAAAAAAAACTTAATATAGACCTCAGAAAATACTTTAAAACAGATCTGTAGGTCACTTATTCCAGTTTTCATAAATCAGTGTTCAAAAGTTAAGGTCGGGGTTTACATCTCTTCAACTATCCTCTATCTCAATAATGACCTCTTTCAGCTCCTACCTCTCAAATGCTTCTATATTCCTCTTTCCCTGAGTTTATCACTCTCTCATGAAGGAACTCCTATTCCTTCTTTTCATAAATGAAAACTGTTTCTTCCTTAGAGACACCATTTCTTTCTCCACCCTCCAAGTGTGGCTTTCCACTATTGCTTCTAGCTCAATTATTTACCACTTTCTAGAAAAACAAATCAACAAACACCACCATCACAATAAAACATAAAGCTTTGTGACCCCTGCCATTGTTTAGACAGTCTCTCCCCACCAATCTTTCCCTCATTCCTAATAATTAACATCTGGTAAATTCTTAGAAACTATCTCTATTCCACAAAGGACATTGGCCAGTTCTTTGAATGGCTTCTTACATTATATGGATAACTTTTCTTCTGATATTTTTTTTCCCACTGCTCCTTTTTTTTTTTAAAGATTATTTATTTACTTATTTGAAAGATAGATCACAAGTAGGCAGAGAGGGAGGCCGGGGGGGGGGGAGCAAGCTCCCCACTGAACAGAGAGCCCGATGTGGGGCTTGATCCCAGGACCCTAGGATCATGGCCAGAGCCAAAGGCAGAGGCTTAACCCACTGAGCCACCCGTGCCCCTTTCCCACTGTTTCTTAATGTCCTGATTTGTGGACAGTTTTCTTCCCACCCCAATACCTCTTCAGCAACAGAAATTTTGATTCCTTTGCTACCATTCTAATCTCTAAAATTGTCAATTCAAACATGTGTTTCTTTTGGGAAAAAAATTTGACTTCTTTAATCAAAAGGAAAATCATAAATAATTTTTCCTTTTTATTAGGACACCCAGTTCATGGATTGTTCTTCTGTCAATCGTTTCTTCATGTCTTATCCAAGAAAAAGTTTATAGGACATTCATCCATTAGCAACCTAAATTCCTTTGCCTTGCATAGCAAAAACACTAACTGTGGAAGAATCTATGTTTGCTTCTGTACTTTGTTATATATAGGTAGAAATAAAGGATATTTTTCAAACATGATAATTGTAAAGTCAGTATCTTAAACGATTGAAACAGTTTGACACTTTATTTCTATAGCGAATACTACTAAAATTTTGTTCAAACTTAATGACTTAATTTGCCAAAACAATGACTTATAAATTCTTGCATTATTTATAAATACCCAAACTTATTCCACTAGGTCCTCTCCATGTAGGCTTAAGATAAGAATGCCTCCTACCAATCTCCGTATGTCTACAATTTATTATCTGGTACAGTACACCAAATACTTCAGGTGATTGTTTTGAACTCTACAGTAGACTGCAGTTCTTACTGTGACCTCAAGAATTTAAAATTCAGCAGATTCATTCATACATTCAGCACCTCCATTTCTCCCCCAGAAGAGGATCTCCTATATTAAAAATACCAAAAAATATTGAGCACACATTGTTCTCCTTTTGCCTAACCTGTCTTCTTCCCATTATAGATGAATTTGTTCTTTAATTAACTTCCCTGACAACCCCTGATCTGATTTCAACCCGATTTATAGTCTTATTAAGGTTACCAATGAACAGTACTTTTATGACTTTGCATTTGGTATTTCATAAGATTCTTCATTTGATTGTTTGACTTCTTAGGAATATTTGAAGCAAAATTCTTGCTTCTATTGGATTCCCTTACAAAGTTTTCTTAATTTTCCTCCTATCACTATGGTCAAACTCTGTCTTCTTTGCTATCACAATTTCATTTATTCAGGCTCGGGTTCTTTGAGATTTTTGCCGTGAACTTTCTTCGTCTCAATGTACACAATTTATCTTGGGTAGGTTCATTTACTTGGATAAACATCCATATCAAAATGACTCTCATTTCTTAAAAAGATTTTTATTTATTTATTTGACAGAGAGACACAGTAAGAGAGGGAACAGAAGCAGGCACGTGGGAGAAGGAGAAGCAGGCTACCCACCAAGCAGGAAACCCAATGCGGGACTCAATCCTAAGACCCTGGGATCATTACATGAGCCAAAGGCAGACGTTTAATGACTGAGCCACCCAGGTGCCCCGACTCTCATTTTATATCTCTAGCTCTGGTATCTTCTCTGAACTCTGAACACTGATCAACCTCAAGTTTAATATTGGGAAACTAAATTTAACCTTTCTTACTCCTTTAACCTAATTCATAATTTAGGCTACTGATTTTCCTCCTAATAATCTCTCATATTTAACTACCTCTCCAATTCTACATATTTTCTGCCCTAATTTTATCTTCAATCATTTTCCTTCCACCTGAGTTCTTTCCCTTGGTTTAACAAAACATTTCTTTATCTAGAAATTAAGTTTGGCCTTATGCCAGTTTGTTGTTGATTCCTTTTAAAAGTACATTTTTTTTTTCGGGCGCCTGGGTGGCTCAGTGGGTTAAGCCGCTGCCTTCAGCTCAGGTCATGATCTCAGGGTCCTGGGATCGAGTCCCGCATCCGGCTCTCTGCTCAGCAGGGAGCCTGCTTCCCTCTCTCTCTCTCTCTGCCTGCCTCTCTACCAACTTGTGATCTCTCTCTGTCAAATAAATAATAAAATCTTTAAAAAAAATAAAATAAAATAAAAGTACATTTTTTTCTCTTTGGAGATACATTGTTTTTCATATAGTGACCATTTTATTTTGAGATTTTTGAAATCTTAGGTTAATTTTCTGTAGAGACTAGAATTAAAGTTATTCAAGTTTTAAATTATTGTTTATTAAAACAACTCTAGAAATATTCTTTAAGCATTAAAATTCAGCTTGTAAATTAGATTTACAAATCTAATGAAGAAAACTACATTTTGACTTATTCAAAGTAATTTGAATAAGTCAAAATAATTAAATTGACTTACCTCAAGTTAAGCAGATTATATTCCTTTAGATAATAATTCTTAACTGACAACTTGAACTTCGTCATAGTTCAAACTTTAAAATTTAATATTTTGAACTTTCTTTCAAACAGTTCAATTTTGTATGACATGCTAGTAAAATTTTGTAGGTATTAAACATCTCTTAGGCTTACCACATTGAATTTATAAATACATTGAATTAAAGTTTAAATAGTCTAATACAGGGGGAGGAGTCAAGATGGCGGAGAAGTAGCAGGCTGAGAGTACATCAGGTAGCAGGAGATCAGCTCGATAGCTTATCTAAACATTGCAAACACCTACAAATCCAACGGGAGAGCGAAGAGAAGAAGAACAGCAATTCTAGAAACAAAATCAACCACTTTCTGAAAGGTAGGACTGGCGGAGAAGTGAATCTAAAACGACGGGAGGATAGACCGCGGGGGGAGGGGCCGGCTGCCGGCAAGCGGCAGAGCAACAGAGCACAAAATCAGGACTTTTAAAAGTCTGTTCCACTGAGGAATATTTCTCCAGAGGCTGAACCGGGGTGAAACCCATGTGGGGTCAGCGTGGCCACAAGTCCCGCAGGGTCATAGAAGGATCAGGGGTGTCAGAGTGTCGCAGAGCACGCAGGTGTTAGAATGGAGAAGCTGGCTACAGAGACAGAGCCAAGGACTGAATTCTCAACACGGGGTTACCTTGAACTGGTCACGGGCTGGGTGAGCTTGGAGCGTGGCTGGAGGCTGGGGATACGGGAGTGATTGGGTGCTGTCCTCTGGGGACACACTGAGGAGTGGGGCCCCGGGCTCTCGGCTCCTCCGGGCCGGAGACTAGGAGGCTGCCATTTTCATTCCCATCCTCCAGGAACTCTACAGAAAGTGTTCAGAGAACAGAAGTTCCCAAAAGCGAACCGGAGCGGATTACTTAGTCCGGCCCTCCATAAGGGAGGTGCAGTTCTGTCTAAGGCAAAGACACTTGAGAATCACTACAACAGGCCCCTCCCCCAGAAGATCAACAAAATGTCCAGCTAGGATGAAGTTCATCTATTAAGGAAAGCAGGTTCAATACCGAAGATAGCAGCGGAATTCCAGAGGAGGAGAAAGCAAAGCATGGAACTCATGGCTTTCTCCCGATGATTCTTTAGTCTTGCGGTTAATTCAATTTTTTTCAATTTTTTTTCTTTCTTTTTTCTTCTTCTGCTAAATTTTTTAAACTTTTACCCTTTCCTTTTTTAACAATTTTTGACTAGTTTATCTAAAATATATATTTTTTCTTTCTTTTTTATATTTTTTCTTTATTTATTTTATTTTTTAAATTTTTTTTCTTTTTTTTCTGAACCTCTTTTTATCCCCTTTCTCCCCCCCCCCACAATTTGGGGTCTTTTCTGATTTGGTTACCTCATATTTTTCTGGGGTCTTTGCCACACTTTTAGTATTTTATTTGATCCTTCATATCCTCTTATCTGGACAAAATGACAAGGCTGAAAAAATCACCACAAACAAAAGAACAAGAGGCAGTACCGAAGGCTAGGGACCTAATCAACACATACACTGGTAATATGTCAGATAAAGAGTTCAGAATGACGATTCTGAATGTTCTAGCTGCGCTCCAAAAAGGCATGGAAGATATTAGAGAAACCCTCTCTGGAGATATGAAAGCCCTTCCCGGAGAAATTAAAGAACTAAAATCTAACCAAGTTGAAATCAAAAAACCTATTAATGAGGTGCAATTAAAAATGGAGGCTCTCACTGCTAGGATAAATGAGGCAGAAGAAAGAATTAGTGATATAGAAGACCAAATGACAGAGAATAAAGAAGCCGAGCAAAAGAGGGACAAAGAGCTACTGGACCACGAGGGGAGAATTAGAGATAAGTGACACCATAAGATGAAACAACATTAGAATAATTGGGATTCCAGAAGAAGAAGAAACAGAGAGGGGAACAGAAGGTCTATTGGAGAGAATTATTGGAGAGAATTTTCCTAATATGGCAAAGGGAACAAGCATCAAAATCCAGGAGATGCAGAGAACCCCCCTCAAAGTCAACAAGAATAGGTCCACACCCCGTCACCTAATAGTAAATTTACAAGTCTTAGTGACAAAGAGAAAATCCTCAAAGCAGCTCAAGAAAAGAAGTCTGTAACATACAATGGTAAAAATATTAGATTGGCACTAGACTTATCCAGAGAGACCTGGGAGGCCAGAAAGAGCTGGCATGATATATTCAGAGCACTAAATGAGAAAAACATGCAGCCAAGAATACTCTATCCAGCTAGGCTATCATTGAAAATAGAAGGAGAGACAAAAACCTTCCAGGACAAACAAAAACTGAAAGAATTTGCAAACACCAAACCAGCTCTACAGGAAATATTGAAAGGGGTCCTCTAAGCAAAGAGAGAGCCTAAAAGTAGTAGATCAGAAAGGTACAGAGACAATATACAGTAACAGTCACCTTACAGGCTACTAATGGCACTAAATTCATATCTCTCAATAGTTACCATGAATGTTAATGGGCTAAATGCCCCAATCAAAAGACACAGGGTATCAGAATGGATAAAAAAGCAAAACCCATCAATATGTTGCCTACAAGAAACTCATTTTAGATGTGAAGACACCTCCATATTTATAGTGAGGGGGTGGAAAACAATTTACCATGCTAATGGGCAACAGAAGAAAGCTGGGATGGCAATCCTTATATCAGATCAATTAGATTTTAAGCCAAAGACCATAATAAGAGATGAGGAAGGACACTATATCCTACTCAAAGGGTCTGTATAACAAGAAGATTTAACAATTTTAAATATCTATGCCCCTAACGTGGGAGCAGCCAACTATATCAACCAATTAATAACAAAATCAAAGAAACACATCAATAATAATACAATAATAGTAGGGGACTTTAACACTCCCCTCACTGAAATGGACAGATCATCCAAGCAAAAGATCAACAAGGAAATAAAAGCCTTAAATGACACACTGGACCAGGTGGACATCACAGATATATTCATAACATTTCATACCAAAGCAACAGAATACACATTCTTCTCTAGTGCACATGGAACGTTCTCCAGAATAGATCACATCCTGGGTCACAAATCAGGTCTCAACCGGTATCAAATGATTAGGATCATTCCCTCCATATTTTCAGACCACAATGCTCTGAAGCTAGAACTCAATCACAAGAGGAAATTTGGAAAGAACCCAAATACATGGAGACTAGACAGCATCCTTCTAAAGAATGAATGTGTCGACCAGGAAATTAAAGAAGAATTGAAAAAATTCATGGAAACAATTGATAATGAAAACACAATGGTTCAAAATCTGTGGGACACAGCAAAGGCAGTCCTGAGAGGAAAATATATAGTGGTACAAGCCTTTCTCAAGAAACAAGAAAGGTCTCAAGTATACAACCTAAACTTACACCTAAAGGAGCTGGAGAAAGAACAAGAAAGAAACCCTAAACCCAGCAGGAAAAGAGAAATCATAAAGATCAGAGCAGAAATCAATGAAATAGAAATAAAAAAAAATAGAAAAAATCAATGAAACCAGGAGCTGGTTCTTTGAAAGAATCAATAAGATTGATAAACCCCTGGCCAGACTTATCAAAAAGAATAGAGAAAGGACCCAAATGAATAAAATCATGAATGAAAGAGGAGAGATCACAACTAACACCAAAGAAATACAGACAATTATAAGAACATACTATGAGCAACTCTATGCCAACAAATTTGACAATCTGGGAGAAATGGATGCATTCCTAGAGACATATAAACTACCACAACTGACCCAGGAAGAAATAGAAAACCTGAACAGACCCATAACCAGTAAGGAGATTGAAACAGTCGTCAAAAATCTCCAAACAAACAAGAGCCCAGGGCCAGACAGCTCCCCAGGGGAATTCTACCAAACATTTAAAGAAGAACTAATTCCTATTCTCCTGAAACTGTTCCCAAAAAGAGAAATAGAAGGAAAACTTCCAAACTCATGTTATGAGGCCAGCATCACCTTGATCCCAAAACCAGATAAGGATCCCACCAAAAAAGAGAACTACAGACCAATATCCTTGATGAACACAGATGCAAAAATTCTCACCAAAATACTAGCCAATAGGATTCAACAGTACATTAAAAGGATTATTCACCACGATCAAGTGGGATTTATTCCAGGGCTGCAGGGTTGGTTCAACATCCGCAAATCAATCAATGTGATACAACACATTAATAAAAGAAAGAACAAGAACCATATGATACTCTCAATAGATGCTGAAAAAGCATTTGACAAAGTATAGCATCCCTTCCTGATCAAAACTCATCAAAGTGTAGGGATAGAGGGCACATACCTCAATATTATCAAAGCCATCTATGAAAAACCCACCACAAATATCATTCTCAATGGAGAAAAACTGAAAGCTTTTCCGTTAAGGTCAGGAACACGGCAGGGATGTCCATTATCACCACTGCTATTCAACATAGTACTAGAAGTCCTAGCCTCAGCAATCAGACAACAAAAAGAAATTAAAGGCATCCAAATCGGCAAAGAAGAAGTCAAACTATCACTCTTCATAAATGATATGATACTGTATGTGGAAAACCCAAAAGACTCCACTCCAAAACTGCTAGAACTTGTACAGGAATTCAGTAAAGTGTCAGGATATAAAATCAATGCACAGAAATCAGTTGCATTTCTCTACACCAACAACAAGACAGAAGAAAGAGAAATTAAGGAGTCAATCCCATTTACAATTGCACCCAAACCTATAAGATACCTAGGAATAAACCTAACCAATGAGGCTAAGAATCTATCTGCAGAAAACTATAAAGTACTCATGAAAGAAATTGAGGAAGACACAAAGAAATGGAAAAATGTTCCATGCTCCTGGATTGAAAGAATAAATATTGTGAAAATGTCCATGCTACCTAAAGCAATATACACATTTAATGCAATCCCTATCAAAATACCATCCATTTCTTTCAAAGAAATGGAACAAATAATCCTAAAATTTATATGGAACCAGAAAAGACCTCGAATAGCCAAAGAAATATTGAAAAAGAAAGCCAAAGTGGGTGACATCACAATTCCGGGCTTCAAGCTCTATTACAAAGCTGTCATCATCAAGACAGCATGGTACTGGCACAAAAACAGACACATAGATCAGTGGAACAGAATAGAGAGCCCAGAAATCGACCCTCAACTCTATGGTCAACTAATCTTCGACAAAGCAGGAAAGAATGTCCAATGGAAAAAAGACAGCCTCTTCAATAAATGGTGCTGGGAAAATTGGACAGCCACATGCAGACAAATGAAATTGGACCACTTCCATACACCACACACGAAAATAGACTCCAAATGGATGAAGGATCTCAATGTGAGAAAGGAATCCATCAAAATCCTTGAGGAGAATGCAGGCAGCAACCTCTTTGACCTCAGCTGCAGCAACATCTTCCTAGGAACATCAGCAAATGCAAGGGAAGCAAGGGCAAAAATGAACTATTGGGATTTCATCAAGATCAAAAGCTTTTGCACAGCAAACACAAAACCAAAAGACAACTGACAGAATGGGAGAAGATATTTGCAAACGACATATCAGATAAAGGGCTAGTATCCAAAATCTATAAGAACTTAGCAAACTCAACACCCAAAGAACAAACAATCCAATCAAGAAATGGGCAGAGGACATGAACAGACATTTCTGTAAAGAAGGCATCCAGATGGCCAACAGACACATGAAAAAGTGCTCCATGTCACTCGGCATCAGGGAAATACAGATCAAAACCACAATGAGATATCACATCACACCAGTCAGAATGGCTAAAGTTAACAAGTCAGGAAATGACAGATGCTGGCGAGGATGTGGAGAAAGGGGAACCCTCCTCCACTGTTGGTGGGAATGCAAGCTGGTGCAACCACTCTGGAAAACAGCATGGAGGTTCCTCAAAATGTTGAAAATAGAACTACCCTATGACCCAGCAATTGCACTACTGGGTATTTACCCTAAAGATACAAACATAGTGGTCCGAAGGGGCACGTGCACCCAAATGTTTATAGCAGCAATGTCTACAATAGCCAAACTATGGAAAGAACCTAGATGTCCATCAACAGATGAATGGATAAAGAAGATGTGGTACATTTACACAATGGAATACTATGCAGCCATCAAAAGAAATGAAATCTTGCCATTTGCAATGACGTGGATGGAACTAGAGGGTATCATGCTTAGTGAAATAAATCAGAGAAAGTCAACTTTCATATGATCTCCCTGATATGAGGCCATGGAGATGCAACATGGGGGTTAGGGGGATAGGAGAAGAATAAATGAAACAAGATGGGGATGGGAGGGAGACAAACCATAAATGACTCTTAATCTCACAAAACAAACTGGGGGTTGCTGGGAGGAGGGGGGGTTGGGAGAGGGGGAGGTGGTTATGGACATTGGGGATGGTATGTGCTATGGTGAGTGCTGTGAAGTGTGTAAACCTGGTGATTCACAGACCTTTACCCCTGGGGATAAAAATACATTATATATTTATAAAAAAAAAAAGAAAAAAAGAAAGAAAGAAAAGAAAGGATGAATACCCAACTTTTGTTGCAACATGGACGGGACTGGAAGTGATTATGCTGAGTGAAATAAGTCAAGCAGACAGAGTCAAGTATCATATGGTTTCACTTATTTATGGAGCATCACAAATGACATGGAGGACATTGGGAGATGGAGAGAAGAAGGAAGTTGAGGGAAATTGAAAGGAGAGGCGAACCATAAGAGATTATGGACTCTGAAAAACAACCTGAGGGTTTTGAAGGGGCGGGGGTGAGAGTTTGGGGGAACCAGGTGGTGGGTAATAGGGAGGGCTTGTATTGCATGGAGCATTGGGTGTTGTGCAAAAACAATGAATACTGTTATGCTGAAAATAAATAAATAAATAAATAAATAAATAAATAAATAAATAAATTAAAAAACAAAAACAAACAAAAAACCCCCAAATGAACCAACCAACCAACCAACAAAAAACCCAAATTCCATGGTTTACCTTAGGATTTACTCTTGGTGTTAAAGAGTCTATGGGTTTGGACAGGTGTATACATACATTTATTATTATATAATCACCCAGAATAGTTTCATTGCCCTACAAAGACTCTATACTCTGCCTATTCATCTTTCTTAGTATTCCAACTCATGGCAAACAGATATTTTTACTGTCTCCATAGCTTTACCTTTTCCAGAATGTCATATAGTTGGCATTATACAGAACAGTACAGAACAGGCTTTTCAGATTGGTTTCTTTCACCTATAATATGCATTTAAGTTTATTCTATGTCTTTTTAAGACTTGATGGGTCTTTTTTTTTTTCTTTTTTGGTGCTAAATCATGTTCTATTGTCCAGATATGCTACATTTTATTTATCCATTCACCTACAGAAGGACATCTGGTTGTTTTCTAGTTTGGGAAATCATAAATAAAGCTATTACAAACATCCATGTGGAGGTTTTTGTATGGACATAGGTTTTCAACTCCTTTGGGTAATTGTCAAGGAGTTTGATTGCTGAATTTTATGAAAAGAGTATGTATTGTTTTTTTAAGAAACTGCCAAACAGTCTTCCAAAGTGGCTGTACCATTTCATATTCCCACCGGTAATGAATGAGCATTCTTATTGCACCACATCCTTGTCAGCAATTGTTTTTGTCAGTGTTCTGGTGTTGACCATTTTAATAGGCATGTAGTAGCAGAGCTTCCTTTAGTTTGCATTTTCCTAATGAGATGTGATATGGAGCATTTTTTCTTATGCAAATTTTCCATCTATATCTTTTTTGTTAAGTTAGGGTCTTTAGCTCTTTTTTTTTTTTAAGATTTATTTATTCGAGATAGAGAGTGATAGAGAGAGAAAATGAGGACGAGTAGCAGACAGAGAGGGAGAAGCAGGCTCTCCACTGGCAGCACAATGCAGGGCTCAGTCCTAGGACCCCGAGCTCATGACCTGAGCTGAAGGCAGACACTTTTTTTTTTTCCTTTTTTTTTATCTGTTTATTTACAGCATAACCGTGTTCATTGTTTTGGCATCACACCCAGTGCTCCATGCAGTACATGCCCTCCCTATTACCCACCACCTGGTTCCTCAACCTCCCACCTCCCCCCCCCGCCCCTTCAAAACCCTCTGGTTGTTTTTCAGAGTCCATAGTCTCTCATGGTTCATCTCCTCTTCCAGTTTCCCTCAACTCCCTCTCCTCTCCAACTCCCCATGTCCTCCATGTTATTTGTTATGCTCCACAAATAAGTGAGACCATATGGTACTTGACTCTCTCTGCTTGACTGATTTCACTCAGCATAATCTCTTCCAGTCCCGTCCATGTTGCTACAAAAGTTGGGTATTCATCCTTTCTGATGGAGTCATAATACTCCATTGTGTATATGTACCACATCTTCCTTATCCATTCATCCGTTGAAGGGCATCTTGGTTCTTTCCACAGTTTGGTGACCGTAGCCATTGCTGCAATAAACATTGGGGTACAGATGGCCCTTCTTTTCACTACATCTGTATCTTTGGGGTAAATACCCAGCAGTGCAATTGCAGGGTCATAGGGAAGCTCTATTCTTAATTTCTTCAGGAATCTCCACACTGTTCTCCAGAGTGGCTGCACTAACTTGCATTCCCACCAACAGTGTAAGAGTGTTCCCCTTTCTCCACATCCTCTCCAACACACGTTGTTTCCTGTCTTGCTAATTTTGGCCATTCTAACTGGTGTCAGGTGGTATCTCAATGTTGTTTTAATTTGAATCTCCCTGATGGCTAGTGATGATGAACATTTTTTCATGTGTCTGATAGCCATTTGTATGTCTTCGTTGGAGAAGTGTCTGTTCATATTGAAGGCAGACACTTAATTGACCCAGTCATTCAGGTACACCATTTAGCTAATTTTTTAATGGAATTTTTTTTTCATTTTTTAAAATATTATTTATTTATTTGTCAGAGAGAGAGCACAAGTAGGGGGAACAGCAGGCACAAAAGTAAGCAGGCTCCTTGTTGAGCAAGGAGCCTGACGTGGAACTCAATCCCAGGACTCTGGGATCATGACCCAAGCTGAAGACAGTTGCTTAACTGATTGAGCCACCCAAGTGTCCCTTTAATGTTTTTTTCTTTTTTTTTAATCTATGTGATGGACTAATTAATTTTTGAATGATGAATTATCCTTCAATAACTGAAGTAAATCCCACTTAGTTGTGGTATAAAATCCTTTTATACTTTCATGGATTTTATTTGCTAATATTTTGTTGAGGACTTTTATGTTATGTACATGAGAGATACTGTTTTGCAACTTTCTTGTAATGTCTTTTTCTGATTTTGGTATTAGTGTTATTCTGCTCTCATTAAACAAGTTAGAAAATAACCCCTCTGCTTCTGTCCTCTTGTAGAAATTATAGAGAACTGGTATAGTATCTTCTTTAAATGTTTGGTAGAATTAAAAAATGAACATAGTATTGTATTTGGGCCTGATGCTTTCTGTTTTGGAAGGTAATTAATTATGGACTCAATTTCTTTAATAGATCAAGTCTTATTCAGATTACATATTTCTTTGAGTTTTGGCAGATGGTGTCTTTCAAAGAATTGGTGCTTTTCATCCAGGTTATCATAGTTGAGGGCGTAGTTATTCATAATATTTCTTTGTCTTTTAATATCCATGGGATCTGTAGTGCTGTTCCTCTTCATTTGATAGGTTTTATCCTCTGTTTTCCCCCTTAACCTGGCTAGATTTATCAATATTTTTGGTCTCTTAAAAGAACCAGCATTTGGTTTTAATTATTTTCTGTATTGCTTTCCTTTTTTTCCCAGTTTCATTGATTTCTCCTTATTTTAGTTTTTTGTTTTGTTTTGTTTTTGTTTTTGTTTTTAACCCTCTTTAGCTTTTTTTTTTAATTGAATATGTTCTATTTTTTTCTGGTTTTCTAAGGTGGAAATTTAAGTTATTGATACTAGACCTTTCCAATATGCATTCAATGCTATAAATTTTCCTCAAATTTGCATGTCCCCAAAATTATAAGTTCTGCTTTCAGCTTGCTCAAAATATTATTAATTTTAATAATTTTTAATTTTTCATGATACTTTTCTCTTTGTTCCATGTGTTACTTAAAAGCATGTTGTTTAATCTCCACGTATTTTGAGATTTCCCAGTTAATTCCATTATACTAGTGTAATCACAGTGATAGAAAAACAGGCATTGTATGATTTCTGTTCTGAAATTTACTAAGGTGTGTTTTACTGCCTCAAATATGGTCTGACTTGTTGAATGTGCCATGTGAGCTTGAAAAAAATTTGTGTTCTGCAGTTGTTAGATGAAGCACTCTATAAATATCAGTTTTATCCAGCTGATTGATATTGTTGACTTCAACTCTGTCTTTACTGATTTTTCTGCCTGCTGGATCTGTCCATTTCTGAGAGAAGGGTGTTGAAGTTTCCAACTATGATAGTGGATTCATGTGTTTTTACTTGTAGTTTTATCATATTTTTCACATCTAGCTTAATGCTCTGTTGTCGGTGTAAACACATTGGGGATGCTTATGTCTTCTTAGAGAATTCTTGTTTTGTTTTGTTTTTTTCCTGAATGTAAAATTATTTACATTATGGGATAAAATCCACTTGGTCATGAGGGTGCCATTTTTATATTGTTGGACTTGTTATTTTGTAAATTATTGAGTTTATGTTCTTGAATTACTTGTCTATAATTTTCTTCTACTGTTGCTATATAGTTTTGGCATCATAACAATGCTAAATTAGTTGGAAATTGCTTCTTCTATTTTCACATTCTGGAAAAGTTTTGTGGAATTTTTTTTTTTCCTTGAAACATTCAGCAGATTTTGAGAGTGAAGCTCTCTAGGCCTAGGTTTTTGTATGTGAGATTTTTTTTCCTATGCATCTAAATGCTTCTGTAGATATAAAACTATTTAGGTTAATTGTTCTTAAATGACCTTCAGTCATTTGTTTCTTTAAAAAACTTTCCATTTCATGTAAGTGTTGAATTTCTTGACATAAATTTGTTCACAATATGCCTTTATTTTTTCACAATATGCCTATATCCTTTCAATATCTCTAAAATTCATAGTTATGTAAACAGTCTTATTCCTTATATTATTTATTTGTGACCTGAGTGGTTTGTTTGTTTGTTTGTTTGTTTAAGATTTTACTCTTATGGGGAAAAGAGAGAGCAAGCACATGTGCATGAGTGAGGGTAGAGGGAGAGGGAGAAGCAGATTCCCAGCTGACTCCATATAGGGCTACAATCTAGGACCCAGAGACCATGACCTGAGCTGAAGTCAGACCTTTAACCAACTGAACCACCCAGGTGTCCCTTTATATATATATATATATATATATATATATATATATATATGTATATACATATATATATATAAATATATATATTATATATTTTTTGCTTATATTTGCAATGTCTAAAAGTTTATTATTTCAAAAAACAGGTCATAGTGATGCTGGAAAATTCCTTAAAAATATAAATATATATATATATATATATTTTAACATCTGCTTAGATGTAAGAATTTGATATTTTCAACAAATTATGTCTAGAATGTATTTTTTTTGTTATTTTTGTTATTTTTGACTCTGAGATTTATTTTCTTATACTTTAAAAAAATGCATTTGCTGTTCTTACTCTCTTTCTGAAAATAAAAGTAGAATTCATTGGAGTGGGTGGGTGGCTCAGTCGGTTAAGCGTCTGACTCTTAGTTCTGCCTCAGATCATGATCTCATGGGTTGTGATCAAGACCCAAGTGGAGCCATAAGCTCAGCAGGGAGTCTGTTTGAAGATTCTCTCCCTCTGTCTCTCCCCTAACTCATGCATACATACATGTGTGAGCATGCCCTTTCTCTCTCTAAAATAAATAAATCTTTAAAAGGCATTTTATGTTATATGCATTTGCTATATAATGTTCTAAAGATATTTCCTAAATTGTGGTATCTTTTCTTTTCTTTTCTTTCTTTTTTTTTTAATTTCTTTCTCCTTTGATTCCAAGTGAGATTTTTGCATTGTATTACTTTCGATTCCAAATACATGGGGAAATTCCAGATGTTTATCCATTATTGACGTCCTATTTAATGCCATTGTGGCCATAGCACATTATTTAAATGAGTTGATTCCTCTCAAATTTAATGTAACTTCTTTTGTGGCACAAAACATGTTGTATTTTGGTAAATGTTCCATGTGCATTTGAAAATAATGTGTGTTGTTTTTGAATGTAGTGTTCTATTAATGTCATTTAGCTCAATTTAACTGATAGTGTTGTTGAAATTTCTCTATCCTTTATATCTTTACTGATTTATTCTCTACTGTTTAGTTAATTGAGTGATGGCTATTGAAATTCCTAACTGTAATTGTGGATTTGTCTCTTTCTCCTTGTCATTTTATCAGATTTTTTTTCATGTATTTTGAAGCTGTTATTAGGTAGATAAATATTTAGGTTATAATGTCCAGTAGACAAATTGACTTCTTTATCATTATGAAATGAGCTTCTTTGTCACTGGCAATATTATTTGCCCAGAAATCTATTCTGTCTGTTGTGTCTATAGTAATTCTAGCTTTCTTTCAATCAGTGTGATATTTGTTTTTCTATCCTTTCATTTTCAACATAATCGAGTCTTCCTTTGGATAACTTATAATTGTATATTGCTTTTTAATAGGATCAAATCTGGTATTCTCTATTCAATTGAGTACTTAACTGCTGAATTAAATATGATTATCCATAAGGTTAAATTTTTTTCTATCATTTTTCTATCAGTCCTTTCTGTTATTTCCCCCTTATTTCCATTTTCTACCTAATTTAGTATTAATGGTACAAAATTAGTACCAATTATTCATATTATTGACTTATTGGCTATTGTATTTTTTTAGTCATTGCTTAAAGTTTTGTAGTATACAATATACAGTATTAACTCATCTTAGTCTACATTTAGGTTATACTATCCCATTTGATACATAGTTTAAGAACAGTAGTATTTTTGCTATTGTATACTTCTAGTTCTAGCCTCCTGACTTTTGACTATTGTCATCCATTTAATATTCATATATTTTGTAAACCTCCCAGTACATTATTAGAAATATTAAATTATTTTAAAAAATAACTAATGTTAAAATGGGGAAAATTCAGAGACTGCATAACTTCAATATATCAGGAACGGTAGTGGTTAAATAATTCTCAGTTTGAATACATATTCTGACCTGCACATTGAAGTGAATCAGTGATTTCCTCTTGATATTGAGGAGTGTGTGTGTGCATGTGTGTATATAGGTAGGACAAAATTATGAGATAATTGTTTTCTTAAACCAGTTTTAAAGAACTAATAAGATTCTGTGAAATAATAACATCTAAACTAGTGAAGCACAAGTGAAACAATAGAATATTTTATTTTGTATAACATTTACTTGTTAACCACAAATCTCACAGTTCACATAACTTACAAATTTGAAAGAGATATTAATCATGGGAAGTTTTTAAATGTCATGTAACTGTGATATTTGTCACAGAATCATTGAGTCTTAGAGTGGAAGTAAAGATAATTTTGTTCAACTTTTAACTCAATGTGTTCATTAATTTATCTTTAACATGCAGCCAACCAACTTTTGCTTATATTTGCAATGTCTAAAAGTTTATTATTTCAAAAGATAGGTCATAGTGATGCTGGAAAATTCCTTAAACAGACCTATGTCTGCCTATAATTTCTGCCTACCGGTCTTCAAACTGACATGTGAGATTCCACTGTAGTCTAATCTCTTTCTACTAAACAAATATTCTGATAGTCAAAATCACTACTGATTAAAAAGGCATTTAAGGAGAAATTAGGGAAAACAATGTAAACTACATATTAGGTAATTCACATATTTTAAGTATGTCATGTTTGCTTATATTAGAAAATGTCTCTAGATGGGGCGCCCTGGGTGGCTCAGTGGGTTCCTCTGCCTTCAGCTCAGGTCATGATCTCGGGGTCCTGGGATTGAGCCCCACGTCAGGCTCTCTGCTCAGCGAGGAGCCAGCTTCTCTCTCTCTCTCTGTCTACCTCTCTGCCTACTTATGATCACTCTCTCTCTGTCAAATAAATAAAATCTTTAAAAAAAAAGTCTCTAGAATTGCATAGTAAACTACTTAATGATGAAATGTTATGTGATATTTGCTTTAAAATCAGTAAAATAATGGTAAGGCATATATTGCAATTAAAAACTTTTTTTTTAATAAAAAAAACTTCTATCGAACAGGAATTTATTTTATTTTCTTGTTTGGAAATATAATTTTTTAACCCCAGGCACAATAAGAAAATAAGTCATATTTTAATAATTCAACTTCAGGAAAAGACACACACTCCACTATACCAAGCATAGCAGTCTCTGTTAAGACTATCACAAGGGACAAATGTGAATTGTGCACCATATTCACGTGGACACAAAATACTCTGCTTTGTATATTTACACCAACTGAAAGGGATGGACAGGTGGCATCTTCTTTAAATTCCCAGTGCATTTTCTAGGTATACCATATCCAAAATATTTTTGTTGCTCAGCCCTTATTTTGCTCTAAGTGTAGTTTTCTGTGCTAAGCTTTTTTTTCCTTGAGTTTTTGTTTTTTGTTTTTTTTGTTTTTTTGTTTTTTAAAGATTTTATTTATTTGACAGAGAGAGACCACAAGTAGGCAGAGAGGCAGGCAGAGAGAGAGAGAGAGAGGGAAGCAGGCTCCCCGCTGAGCAGAGAGCCCGATGCAGGACTCGATCCCAGGACCCTGAGATCATGACCTGAGCCGAAGGCAGCGGCCTAACCCACTGAGCCACCCAGGTGCCCCTTTTTTTTTTTTTAAGATTTTATTTATTTATTTGACAGACAGAGATCACATGTAGGCAGAGAGGCAGGCTGAGAGAGAGAGAGGAGAAAGCAGGCTCCCTGCAGTGCAAAGAGCCCAATGTGGGGCTCAATCCCAAGACCCTGGGATCATGACCCAAGCTGAAGGCAGAGTCTTTAACACACTGAGCCACTCAGGCACCCCTCCCTTGATTTTGTTTTAAGGGCAAAAACTATGAGTCTTTTTTAAAAGTTAAAATACAGAAAATGGTATATAATAAAATAATGCATCTTTTAAATAATGATTGCTCATAAACTTCCTCCACTCACCATTACCCATTATCTTATTCTTTTTTCCTCTTTGAATAAGATGAACTTTTACTACATTATGTTTATCTATAAATTGTTGATTTTTTCGGATATTGCTTACTACTGTGTAAAGTATATTTGTTATACTTTTCAGTTTGTGATATTGTTTGCATACCGTAGTTTAGATAGTACTCATAATTTTTTCAATTAAAGTTAAGTTTCTTTTCCAAATACTAAAATAATTGTCATGGCTTTCAAAATTTCCCAGTGGTAAGGCCGGTAATTCTTGCTTATTTGTTAGTACATATATTAATTTTATCTAATTTTTGTTACTGCTTTTGTGAAGGGAATAATTTTCCATAATGGTTTCTAACAGTTTATTGCTAGCATAAAGAAACCTAATCATTTAATTCATACTGAAAAATAACAAAACCACTTTTTAATTAAATTTTGTGGTTAATTATTTTCTAAAATATAAGCCTGAAAAAAAAATTAAAAACATTCCTTAACTTCTCAATAATTATAACAAAGTTTAGACATTTTTAAAATATAATGATGAATCAATAACAAAAATAGTACAGTTAGGCATAAAACAGAATCCAGAATACTTCTTAGAAGAAAATTAAATTATTAATAAAAGTCTCATTTATTTAATGCTTAAAGAAGTTCATGTTAAATTTCATATACATAGGGCATCTGGATGGCTCAGTGGGTTAAAGCCTCTGCCTTCGGTTCAGGTCATGATCCCAGGGTCCTGGGATCGAGCCCCACATCAGGCTTTCTGCTTAGCAGGGAGACTGCTTCCTCCTCTCTCTCTGTCTGCCTCTCTGCCTACTTGTGATCTCTGTCTGTCAAATAAATAAATAAAATCTTAAAAAAAATTTCATATACATATTTGTGTGTGGTATAACAAAATAGATGCTAACTTTCATATTGACAATTTAGATTGGTACAGCTTTTCTAAAAAGCAATTCGACAATACAGATCAAGTATCTTTAAAAGTTTATATCCTATGGCGTTGTAATTCTCCCATTTATAGGAGTCACTTCTATGAGAAGAAAATGAGAAATGAATGATTTGTTTCTACCATTACTTATAATGACATTATATATATTACTTTTAATAAAACCAATTGTTTGTAATGGATTATTCACTCATTAAAATCATATTATTAGTAATATTTAGTGAACTAATTTTATGCTCATGACTCACATGCTGTGATATAATATAAACACACATAGACACAGCAAGTTTGCATATTAAAATATTACTATAATTATAAAAGTTGTATAAAATATTACTACAAGACAATTATAAAGATACTTGCTTATAACTTCATTCTTTTCATATGATATATGTGTCCATACCAATATCTTACTGGTGTTGGCCTGTCAATAAAGTAAACTATGGGAACATTCTATTATTTTAATGGGCTATGAATTTTTCAGGTAGATCTGATAGGTATAATTAGATCTTACTACACATTCATATTACAAATACATTTTATTGGGATCTGCTTGCTTAATTTTTTTACAGATATAAATTTTTCTATCTAGGAGTATACCGATTTCAGATTTTATATAGTAAAGCATTGATATTTTTGTATTGGCTAGTTGGATGTCCTATTTCATTTTACAGTGACACAGGTGTTTTCAGAATTTCCTGCTTTGTGTGGGTTTATAATTATAAAGGGTGCCTTGTAGTAGTTAGAGATGAGATTTCTCCTATTTTAAAATTTAGTCTATCTGGGAAGGTTCTGCATTTTTTCCTCTTCATATAGGTTTTTCTATTCTTTCCTTAAAATTTGTATTTTATCGGGGCGCCTGGGTGGCTCAGTGGATTAAGCCACTGCCTTCAGCTCAGGTCATGATCTCAGGGTCCTGGGGTGGAGCCCCACGTCGGGCTCTCTGCTCCACAGGGAGACTGCTTCCTCCTCTCTCTCTGCCTGCCTCTCTGCCTACTTGTGATCTCTCTCTCTCTGTCAAATAAATAAAATAAAATCTTTAAAAAAAAATTGTATTTTATCAAATTTGTATTCAAAACTATGTTTCCAATGGGATTAAGATTCTTATCATGGAAAATGACCGTCTCTCACAAATCCATTCATTAGAGTAGCCCTATGTTTCTAAGGTGATCCCTAATTTCACATTTTAGTGTAATAATAATGATTTTAAAAAGTTATTTTTCTTAGGGTTAAGGTGCTCTTTGATCCTGAGTTCTTTTCTAACAAAAATATGTAAATGAAAACCTTAATATAATTAATATTATAGTGATTTAGTATCATATTAATAGCTCAAGCAATTTTTGTACACCACAAAGCTACTTACTATACAGAACTGAGAGAGAGAATGTTTTTGTGTTTATCCCTCTAAAAAATATAGCGATTTATTTTCTATTTCCTTGGGCTCTACATAGTCAAACTCCTAGGAAAACAACCATGTGTTCTTTTGGAGTAAAATGTCTATTTCAGTTCAAGAAAGTCTGTTTTCACCACTACATTGAAGAGGTAAATCATTATAATTTTTTTATGAAACTTTTTCTGAATGTTTCCCTTAGATGTATTTAATATAAAATTATAATGCATAATGTTTTAATTATATCCAAAACAATTATTAATTACTAAATATGTATTATGTGTTAGACACCCTACTCAGAACTTTTTTTTTTTCCTTAACTGAATGTTTAAGATAGCACTATTTTGTAATTTCACCAAAGACCCTCAAGACAGAGAGGGTAACTATTAGCGTATCAGCACACTAATATTAACATATTAAAGTAAAGTAAGAGAATTTGCCAAACTAAGAGTGTAAAAGGGTAAGGAGTCTCATTGCCCTCTAAAAATTTTTCTTAAATCA